>NW_024103449.1:0-37545 GCF_003945595.2 Pipra filicauda
CCCACAGAAAATGAAAAGGTGGCAACATGTGGATTCTTACCCCTAGGAAGCAATCCTGGTCCACCACATTTGTAAGGGTAGCACTGGGTCTTGTGGTAGAGTGAAGAGAGCAAGAAAAAAATTCAGCTGTTAATTGCACCACTCATCAGGGGTTAGTGATACACAAATTGTCAGAAACCAAAACATCCCTTATTCTGATCTAGCTACATCCCAGCCCAGCAACACAATCATTCCAAGAACTTGTATGTACTGCAAGCATTTCAGTGTATCTCAAGCCACAGTGTAAGATCCATCTGTTAATGACTTCATGAAGAGAGAAGAAAGATTTCTTCTGGGGTTTACTGGATTTTTTGGGGTTTTTTAGTTAGTTCTCTTCCAGACAGGCCACTACATCCCAGGTCTGGAGTTTTGCACAGAATCAAGCAGAACTCAAAGCCTTGGCAAAAACCTCTTTCCACCCTATGTCAGAAATTGGACTTTTAGAAAGTTACTTTATCTGTCACATACCCATCATTATCTCTTGGTTCCTCTTCATCATCATTCACCAGTGGCACAACTGAATTGTCTGCTGCACTGGAAACAAGTGGGTGCTCCTGGTTCTGCTCCCACTGATGGAACGAGGTACAAACAAAGGCAGTTTAGGAACCATGTGAAGCCCCTCCACCCTGCTCCCCTCTTTCAGATCCCTAATTGGATGTAGGCTGCAGCCAAATCTTTTCCTTTTTCTGCCCCAAAGAGGCAAATTCAGCAGTGATAGCCATAAACAATCCATGTTAGATGAACGGCTGCTGAAGAAAGGAAACCACAATAGGGGTTTGGAGTAAAGAATTCAGCTTTGATGCTGCACTGGCACCAGGCTAATAGGACTTGGAGTATCTGCAATCAGTCAGTATCTGCCAGAATAACAAGGAACCCACAGATGTGCCATCTTGGCAAGTGTTTCTCCCTGTGTGTACACCCCTGAGAAGTGACTTGGAGGGACGTGCTAGTTGGAGCTCCAAAGCAAGGTCTGTGCTCAAGCCAGCTGCCCGTAGCATCCCACATCAGCCAGCTGAGCTGTGCAGATCCCCCTCTGTCCTCTTTGCCCTCCCATAAAGCTGAAAGGATAACAACAGGTGGATCCATACCTGTGAGTTCTCCTCTATCCAAATTGGAGAGGTAACAGGAGCTGCTGGCCGTGTGCTAGAGAGAGGAGAACTTGAAAGAAAATGCAGCCATTAATTTCACTGTGCATGGAGGGTTACCAGCACAGAAAGTGTCAGAAATTAAAACATCCCTTATTCTGATCTAGCAACATCCCAGCCCAGCAACACAATCATTTCAAGAGCTTTTATGTACTTCAAGCATTTCAGTGTGTCTCAAGCCACAGTGTAAGATCCATTCCTTAATTCCTTAATGAGATAAAAAAGCTTTCTGCTGGATTTTACTGGTTTTTTGGATGGGCTTTTAAAAACAGACAGGCCACTATATTCCAGGTCTGAATTTTTCACACAGAATCAAGCAGAACTCAAAGCCTTGGCAAAAACCTATTTCTACCCTGTGTCAGAAATTAGACTGTAGAAAGACACTTCATCTGTCACATACTCATCATTATCTCTTGGTTCCTCTTCATCATCACTTGTCAGTAGCACAACTGAATTATCTGCTGCACTGGAAACAACTGGGTGCTGCTGGTTCTGCTCCCACTGCTGCAACGGGGTCGAAATGGAGGCAGCTTAGGAACCACATGTAGCCCCTCCTCCCTGCTCCCCTCTTTCACTTCCCCAATTGGATTTAGGCTGGAGGTGTTTCTTTCCCTCTTTCTGCCCTAAACAGGCAAATTCAGCAGTGATAGCCATAAACACTTCATATTAGATGAACACCTCAGTGAGCAGGAGTACCTTAAATGGATGTTGCAGGTAAACACTTAATATTTGAGGAGTCAAAGTCTTCCTGTCCTCTCCTTCTCTTTTTCTTTAAATCCCTGGCCTGTATGATGAGTATCTCTGGAATAACTTCCCTTTTAAATTGCATCTCCTTCTGTTACATTACCAATGACTGGTAAATGTTGTGCCCTAGTTCTGGAGCAACAGGCTCTTTTAAATTACTTTTTCACTACAAGGGATACTTGGAAGTGTTGATGTGTTCAGAGGTGCATTTGACTGGTAACTCTGTCTAAAGTGGTAAATCAGAGCTGTGTTTCAACCCTGGAGGTCAGGCTACCTAGTTAGATGCCAGAAGATAGGCCCAGGAGCACACGAGAAAACTCATTTGACTGCAAGATGGACAGAAGTGTGCCATTCATTACTTACCACAACAGAATCATCACCAGTTAGATCAATGACTTCAGGCTCAGCAGATTCGTCTGTGAGATCTATGATTTCGTCAACAGCTGAAAAAGAGAAATGGGCTGTCACTGTGGAACAGGCTGAGGTAGATTCAATTGTGCCTTGGGTCTCTTCTCTTCAGGAATGTGGCCAAAATTTCACTCCAGCTTTGCCCTCAACAGTCCACAGAGACCATTCCCAGCCCTGTTTTTTCACAGGTGGCAGTGCAAGAGGAACAGCAGTTGAACTTCTCACACAATCCTGTTGGATAACAATATCTTGCGGGAGGTACACACCAGCAGATGAATCATCTAACATAGGCTAATGTTTATCAGACAGAAAAAAACAGCCAAAACAAAACCCAAAGCAGAACCAGAATCACAGAGGGTATCCTAATTTTACAGTACCATGCTGCACATGTTCCCCTGAGGGATGGGGCACAGCTAGCTTTTCCTTATCTTCTTCCAGCTTCAGAGATCTCATACTTAGTTTGCCACCCTCTGTAGTGGCAGCTGTGGCACCTGCCAGCTCATCAGAGTTCATTCAGATGTCTGAGCAGCACTTGAGGACCTTTGATACACAGCTCATCTCCCTCATTTTAGTGGAAATTCTCTCTCATTCTCTTTCACATGAGAGCATGGAATCTCTCTCATTTTAGTGGACAATGTATCACAGCTCAGTCACAAACCCAAATGGTTGTGAGAAGGCTTGTTGTTTAGAGATGCCGTACGTGGCACTTCCTAAAATCCCATGTTTCCCTTCCTCCCCAGTAAAGGGCCTAGAAACTGGCAAAAGCATATGTTCAGCTGTATGTCAAACCTCTAGAAGCAGTTTCTGTTCTTACCAAGATCAAAAGAAAGCACGCGACTTTCTTCGAGGTCTATTGGCTCTGCTGCTGAAGCTTCACCTGCACTAGAAGCCAGCAGCCTGCTTCGTTTCGAAGCTTGTCTGGAATTAATGGCTCCTCCACGGCGCTTTCGCCGATTCTAAGAGAGAACAAAGCCTTAGCATTTCGTGGGGGAGTAATATTAACGGGGCCCTCAGTTTTGCAACACCAGTGAAAGTACACGAGGACACAGAAAACAACTCCACAACGGCTGGAATACACATTGAATGGTGCTCTGGGTCATTCCTACCCGAGCCCATTGCATCAAGGAAAAGACATCACCCCTGACCTCTTACCAGTTGCCTCACCAGGAAAAAGCCTATCCCAGTGGCTTGCAAATAAGAAGACTAGTTCACAATTCTATCAGGGTGTTGCTCACACTGTAAGCATTTCTGAGCTATTGCTAGCACCCCAAGAGATTCAAAACCTTCAGTATCCCAGAACATGAAGTTACATAAAGTTTTAACAGGCTTATCTTCCCGTGCACTTGCTAAAAACTCTTGAAATCCTTTCTAGAAGTACCCCAGAAAATATGTTTCAGAAATCAGATTTGTACTGAGTAGTAAAGTACTTACTGTGCTCATGGTGTCTTGTGATCTAAAACCACTGGAAAAGTCAGTGGGACAAACACCAAAAAAGGAATTTCAGGGAAGTTACAGCAATCGATCCCTTAGATTCCTTAGGTAGAACAGGCTACAAAGTCCTGATTTCTAGGAATCAGAGAATGATGTTCTTCCAAACCTATCAGAAAAGAAGAGAGGAGATTACCTATCTGGAATGCCTGTTCTCTTATATACCCACACATACTCTAAGATTCCCTTTCCCGAGTCACCAGTTTCTGCCCAAAGCTAGAGGGGAAATCTATGAGTCCGGTACTTGAGTCCCAGACACCTGCAGCTGGACCTGAAGCCCAGAACAGCCCCACAGCATCCGAAACATTTTCAAAGATCATCTACACTCACCTGTACAGTTAGTTGAGAATTTTTCTTGAAAATTATCAGCAAATCGCCTTCTGTTCCCACCAGGGACAGAGAAGACAGAGGCTCTGCACCTGCTTCCCAGCAGAGTATCCGCCAACTGCCAACTGTCGATGGAGTGTTGGGCTCCTGACCCCTCCGTGCGGAAGCCCGCATGGCAACCGTTTGGTAACATTCCATGGTCCGGTAGCCGGTGACCTCTTTGCACCCTCGTGGAGGCCCAGAATGCTTTGGCTTGGAAGGGACCTTGAAGATCATCTGGTTCTAACTCCCCTGCCATGGATAGGGACATCATCCACTAGACCAGGGTGCTCAGGGCCCCATCTAGCCTGGCCTGGAATAGCGCCTTCCAGGGATGGGGCATCCACAGCTTCTCTGGGCGGCCTGCTCCAGTGTCTCGACACCCTCACAGCTCTTCCTAACATCTAATCTAAATCTTCCCTCTTCTGGTTTCAAATCGTTCCCCCTTTTCCTCTCGCTGACTGCCCATGCGAAGAAATCGCTCTCTGCCTTTCCTATAGGCCCCTTCAGCCACTGGAGGGCCGCAGTGAGGCCTCCCCCGGAGCCCGCTCCTGTCCAGGCTGGACATGCCCGGCTCTCCCAGCCTGGCTCCATAGGAGAGGTGCTCTGGCCCTCTGAGCATCTTTGTGCCCGCTGCTTCCTTGCCCCTTCGTGCCGGCCCGGCGGGCACATCCTGCTTGTGCCGGGTCAGAGCCGGGCGCAGCCTCCGGGCGAGGCCTCACGAGGGCAGAGCAGAGGGACACGTCCCCCTCCCTCCGCCTCCCGCCCGAGTAACGCTGCAGCCTTTCGGTGGCTAAAGAAACCCCACCGAAACCTCCCCTCCCCCGTGACAAATCAAACCCTTTCTTAACCTTCTTCCTCCGGGTTTATTACTCTGTTGTTGAAAAGACTCGTTTTAAATTTAACCCTGATTAAAAGCAATTAAAATGACACCAAACTTCCCTCTGCCCCCCACCCCCCCCAACTGGTGAAAATCTAACAATTTAGATGCTTATTTCAAGTCTCTAAAGTCTTGAAGTTTTCAAGTGTTCAACTGTTCCTCTGCTGAGCATTTCACAACAGGGTTAGGAGGAAGTTTGCTGTGCTTCTGGGGACAGCACCTTCCCCCCCAAGGCCCTGCTCTGCTGTGAAAGATGACACAGGAAAAAAAGTGAAATTAAAATTCCATTTTCCTTCTAGCCAGTCTGCCACTGGACCTGCATTCAAAGGGGTTGGCTGGAGCTCTTGAGAGTGGCAGCAACCCTGTCTCGGCCCTGCTGGATGCGGGATGCTCCTCAGCTTCCGATCCCATGGGCACTCTCGGGGGTGGGGAGGATGGTGGCAAGTTGTCCAACACTGCGGATAGCATAAGGATATTTTCAGATCATGCTCTATGTGAGGAGGTTCATTTCTTACAAAAATTTCTCTGTTATTACAACTGTTGCTTTTAGGCCAAAATGTTGAGAGTTTAAGGATGGTTGGGGATGACTTCCCCATTTTTCTCAGTCCTGAGTCTGGGAATTGAAGGAAACTCATTTCAGTCATCATATTCACATCCTTCATTCCTCATATTTGTTGCTGGTTTCAGGTACTTAATTATTCATATCTGAAATATATATTTGGAATTGCTCTAGCATCTTCACATTTGTATATCAAGCATTAAATCTCCTTTAGGATTTTTTTTTTATCTAAGCCCTTTGGATCCAAGATCTTTGGAAAGCAAGTGTTTAAACTGGATTTACTGGAGTATGAAACATCCCATGTATTAAGGCAGGGACCCTGTCCACTCACACTCGAGGTGCAGCGGAGGTTGGCTGAGTGGAACCAGCACCACTTGTATTTCAGGGTGGGACTGGATGGCTTTTAGCAGGAATGTGTTATTAGGGGCAAGGGAGGAGAGAGCACTGAGGAAAAGGAGGGGTAGCTTTTAGTAAGTTGAACATTTGAAGGCTATCAGGCTTGATCTTCCTCAATGCTGCTAATGATCACAGCAGGGGGCTGAAAAAATGTTTCTTGTAAGACCCAACCCTTTTTAACTAAAGCCACTATTGAAAATACTCATCACTCAGTGGTGGAAGGGAGGGAAATCTCTTGCCCCTTCTCTCTGCATCCTACAAAAGCTGAAAAGGCCACATACCTGTTCTATCTCCTTCCATGTGGACCAGCTTTAAAGCAAGGCATAAAACCTCTGAAATACCCCTTGCCTTTCCATTTCATGAAGAAGAAGTTTACATCTCTTAACTTCCAAAAAGAAAAGGTTAATTATAGCCAACAGTGCAAACTAAGCCCAGATTGAGCTGGCTTCTATATTAATCACCCCGGAAAAACAGCATTGGGATTTTCACCGATGGCTATGGTTTGCCACCATTTTTTGTCAGAAGAAAGCAACTCATAAGGGAGAAATGCATGGTTCACTGGCCAGAGGTTTTCAGCTCTGTACTCTCCCAAATCAGGGGTACCCTGGAGATCAAAGCAAGGGTCATAAAATAATTTAAGAAGGGTGAATGTAGTATAAGATGTCATATACGGACATAGCCTGCTGCAGAGTGACATATGGTGGGTTATTGATGAGAGGGAGCGTGACACCTGGCTCCCCACACAGCTCAGCACAGGGATAGGATTGCACTCCCCAAAGCAACCCTGCACAGCAGTCCTTCTAAATCCACCATAAGGATGCAGGGAAATAGGCAAGGATTACCAAAAGAAGCCCCGAAAAGATGATAATATTCACTTATAATAATTTTTACTAGTCCCACTGAGAATTGCATTGCAATTCATGTGTCAAATTGTGCCTTTGCTTGACTATAGCAATGGTTGTGACCTCGGAATACATTTCCCAATCTCTTAACGGGGAAGTGCTGGTGGATGGTCTATTAGAGAAATACATATTGAGACAGTTTGAATTAAGTAAAAACATTTTTGAAGCCCTTGGTGGGAGGCAGTAGTGAGTGGCTTGTTCTGCAGAAGAAAAACTCAGGTAGGTTTCTTATTGCTGAGACTGATTTGCACCCTTCTCAATGGCCCTAAGTGCTTCTCTTGGCAAAGGATGGAGGCTTTGGAGCATCTTCCATCCTCCAAAAATCTGGATGTGCTCAGGGTCCCTCCAGTTGCCCAGGTTTGGCTGTCAGCTTAGCAGGAAGGCTGAGCACTGGGAGGAGGGGTTTGCTGGGGTCTGGGTGGTATTTCAGTCCATCTCAGTCCCTGCTCCTTGGCACGGGATGATGGCACTAAATAACTACAAGAGGTGAGGGGAAAAATCATTATTCTTCTATAGCTGTGTTCCTCTTTTGAGAGGTACTGCTTTCAGCTTCTCCCTCCAGCAGTCTGCTTTTGCCCTCTTCTGAAAAAACATGGTGTTATAAGGGGGACTTGTGCCTCTCCGGGCTGCCCCTGCTGTCCCTGCACAGCCATGAAAGTATCTGTGTGCTGAGCAGAGCTATTGGTGATGGGCACCACTTGGCCTGCTCTGCACAGTCGGTGTCAAGCTCTGTACCTAAAAACATACAGTTCAAAACTCCTTTTTAAGCTCAGTGCTAAAGGTTGGTGCCCAACACCCTGTTTGCGGTACCCAGCTTCTAAACCTGTGAAAGATGCCTTTTGGACTAATGCTTGCCCCTTCAAATGGTTTCTCAAAGCTCATAATTGCTTTTTAGACTTCTTTTAAGAAGCATTGTAGCAGTTCTTTGCAACTTCTTTGGCCTGAAGCAGTATCATGATAGTGAAATTGGGCAGGAGGAGATCACAGCTCTGGAAGAGGTAAGGCGGCTTCCTCAAGGGGTTTAATACCCAAAGGCTGAGTTCAGCAGGTTTCCTCAATGACAATGCTGCTTCAAGATACATCACTGGAAAACCTGTGCAGCTGTGTGTGCCTCATGCCTGTCGAATTTCTGCCTGCTGTCGTTTTCCATGCTCCGGTCAGGCTGATTGCTGTCCAGCTCGCTGCTGTCCTGCCCGTGGCTCTTGTCAGACCATTCCACACTGATGGCATGCTTCTCCAGGGAGCGGCGGGAAGCAGAATCCTCCTGGGAGAACCCTGCTCGCTGGCTGTCTGCATCCAGATCGCTCTCATCTTCCACAGTGGCATCATACATGACCTGTGTTAGAGAGCAAAACAAGAGCCACTGTCACTCCTGGGAAATTATCTATCAACAAGTGCTGCCCTACTGCACTAAAGCTGCTTAGGCTGAGGGGACACTCAAAGCTTGCATGGTAAATCTCTGCCTGGAAACACTAACTTTTATGGAGTTACATGAACCCTTCACATTATGAGAAATTAACATTTGATCCTGTCCTCAGATTTCATGTGTGTGAGTACATCATTGCAGTGTTGCATATCTTGCAGCAGCAGGCTACACTCTTGCCTTGGCACCATCAACACCCCTTGATTTGGGGTATCCAGACAAGGGAAATAGATTCCTTCGCTCATGCCTGCTTTCCCCTCACCAATTCTTCTCAAAGCTGACTCCCATAAAATAACATGTCCATCTTCAAGTTCACTACCCATTTCCAAAACCATGGGGACCACTGCTCAGTGCTGTTTACCTTTTTTGCATCTTTGCGGAGTTTGATAGACTTCACCAGTGCAGCCTTTGCCCTCATCCTGTAGGCCACGCTGTCGCCTCTGCCGGCGTTGTCTCCCCGGGTGAAAGGGAATGGGGGGAATGGTACAGTGACTGGAATGTCTGTGGGAAAACCCGTGACAACCTCATCGGATTCATCCGTGTCATTGGAATCATTATCGTCATCATCATTGTCATTCACATCTTCATGGCTTTTGCTTGACACATCAGGAAAGTGCTGGAAAACATTTATTATGCATCAGGCAAATGAACACAGATGTGAGATGTGCAGACTAGTATCTGTCCTGCTAGCCCAGGGCTTATGCAGTTTTGGGGAGCTATGTGCAGGCATGTCTTTGAATTCACCTCACCCTGCCTAAGGAGGAGATGCTATTTAGGGAGAGATGCTACTGCAAGAACTGCACTTGAATGAGGAAAATTGGTGTTGCTACACACTGGCTGCCCTGCAGCACTCGACTGACATAGTGTCGTTCAAAACACTTACCGGTTCCACTGGGACATCCACGCTTTCTTCTGAAGAGTAAAGGGTCTGAAAGCAATATAAACCTCCCTATTAGTTCAAAAAGGCACGTACAGTAGAGCTGATTAGCGTGTTGACTATTGTTTAAGCACTTAATCCTAACTTGTACATCTTGTCATGGAAAGATGCTCCTGCTTTCTCTTCTGGCTAGCTGCCCATACCTGCTGAGGTGATGCCAGGTCAGTCTGTGTGTGCTGCTGACTCTCCCAAGACTGAGAATTCCCACGGTCATGGTGATATCTGTGCAAGTGATGGCCCCTGGGGTCCTTTGAGAGAAAATAAAGGGGGGGAGACGGAGGTTAATCCACAAAGCATCAGGCAAAGCTGCCTGCATCACAACCTCTGTTTTCAGGCAGAGGTGGCATCTGCAATACATACTCCTTTTGCACAGGATGTGCCCTCAGCTATTCAGTGCAGTAGGAAGAGGACTCAGAAACAAGCCATGATGAACATTATACCCAAAGAATACAATATAGAAGATGTGCCTCTGCCATTGGCAGAGCCTGAGGAATTTCAGGTCAGTTTCTCCAGCTTGTTTTTGTTGAGTGGAATTTGGAGTTATATCTAACAATCATTGTTTCTGCTAATTCTGGGGTCCTTTTCCCAAGGGTGATTTATCTCCCTCATCATGAAGACTCTAAACTAAGTGCAGTAGTTGATTCTCAGAGCAAAGAATTGATTTTACATGGGTAGCAGCTGGCAGTGGAGTATAAATCAAATAGCTATATACAAAATTAATACCGTTCACTTACATCACTCCAAAAAATCATGGGAATTGGATTAAAGTGCTCTTCCAACACCAAATATTGTCATCTGATCCACACTAACAAATGTGGGCTGTAGTAGTTGTGCCATGCTATAGTCCTTTTCTCTTTTTAACTGGCAACTAACACATTTTTCATTAAGACAAAAGGTTTGCAGTGCTGGTCCAGAGATAGAACTAATGAAAGTCCTCAACCAGGACACCAGACACAGGAAAAAGTCTATGAAACTGGCTCCTAACAGCCAGGTGAGGACATGCCCTGCAAGCATCTACAATCATAAAACAAGTACCAGAAAATATGTATTAGAAGAAACAAAAAAAAAAATCAAAAAGTATTTATTAAAGATAATTAATAGAAAGACAAAAGGAACTTACATATTTTTCTTCGGAGCTGGCAGAAATGGCATGCTGCTTGGATTTACTCACCTTGAAGGGAGAAAAGAAAAAAGCATTTATCAGTATTTCTCACTAAGATGCAAAGAAAATAATACAAGTGATTGGTGATCCACATTTGTGATTTACTCACTGGCCATGCAGTGGTGATGCTGATAAGGCATAAACACAGAACTGCCACCTTCATTGTGATGTTTTACCTAGAAAATATTTTGGAACAGTGAGTCAACAAGGTAAAGTACCACAAAAATGCCATAGGTTTTTCCTTTTTCCCAGTGTACTTCACTGTGCTGAGAACAGCTCCCTGCTATGGACCCAACCTGCACATACTAATTTTTGTCTTTTGTCCTCCATCACCACCGCACACCCAGCTGGTTTGTCATGACTTAGCTACTCAAAAGCTGCAATAATTTTTAAGAGGCTCTGAGAAGAGCTGAGCAGCTGGTGAGAGTGGCCACATTGAGAAGGTGAACTGAATCCTGTCACCTAATGACTTGCACAGGCAAAGGAAAAGCTTTGTGATAGCCAAAGTGTTCTCAATATCAGCTTTGGTTTATCTTCATTCCTTTAACGTATTTTTTTTCAGAAGAGACAGCATAAAGCCAACTCAGTTTGGATTCTCTTGTCAGCAATTTTAAAACTAGTTTTCAGGGTTATTAACTTGAGTTTCTGAGTAAAGTGATATGAACATAAACTGCTTTTATTGATAGACCTTTATTTCCCCCTCCAGAAGTTTGAACAAAATAACCTGTGTTTCCAAACAAGAGATAACGTGAAATATCTGCTTCCATTGCAGTTTTAGCAATTTAATAAATTACTAATTCCTGCTGAAATTAGGAGAGTGCTGAGCTACAGTAAATTTTGGTGCTTACAGACCAGTTCCCAGGACATGGAACATCCCTGAGAAATTGAACCAATTCACTGATGAACAAGAGTCATTTAAAACTTTGGTAAATCATAGCAGGAAAAAAAAGGCTACTTAGGACATATTGAAAATGCATTAGTAAGGCTGGCCCTGAGACAGGACACTCTACTAGAGGTATTGCAATTTCAAGTTACACAGAGAAGGATGAGTGTCCCATCCATTCAGGATTGTGCAGCACAAACTGTGAGCCTGCCAGAAAAAACAAGGACACTGCCAGGCAGTGGTTACATGAGGGAGAAAGCTTTCTGTGTTCAAGCACCAGCTTTGAGTTTGCAGCACATGATTCAGTGGCAGAGTTTTCAATAACCTCCTCCTGACATCTATAAGCATGCAGGTTTAAAATTGTCATTATGTATAATACCTTGCATTGCTAAAGCAACCTTGCTCCTATAAAAACACACCTTTTTCCACAGAGCAACATCAAATGTCCCTGCCCAGTGAAGCAATTTTCAAAGATCTCCTGCTCAGTGTTTCCTTGACTAAAGCTGCAGACAGATTAGCACATGTCAGGTAGTAAAAGCAAAAAAATTACCTTTTCTGGTGCTGGAGGAGTCAGCTGCAGCAAGAGCACTCCTAGTGATCCCAGCAGCAGCTCAAGTCAGTTGGCTCCCAGAAGCTCTGTCCTTCTCCCCTTGTCCCCTGACTGCCTGACATCTCTGACCTTGGGGAATTTAAACCCTGTCCCAAGCACAGCCACCAATCCCCATGTGGCGGAAAAAGATGAGGTCATGAGGCTCCTGGCCGCTGTCCTGCCACGTTCTCCTACACTTCCTCTTTGGCTTTGTGGCTTTGGAAGCAAACAAAAACTACTCTATGGTTAAAACATTACTTATGGGCGAGATCATTAACCAGCAGGTCTGTTGTATGCACAGCAGTTGGTATCGTGTAGGAGGGCTTCGGGGCACATCTGTCCTCCTTTTGTGAAAAGGCAGAGCCCAGTTTCCCAGAAACCTGTTGTGCCCTGCTCTGTAGGGAGTAGGACTATGTAATGCTTTCAGGCAGTCCGAGTTGCTTGTGTTTGGCTTTTCCGAGACGCTGACTGTGGAGAAAGTTAAGCAGTTTAGTGGTTGAGTCACTGGTACAAAACCAAACCTACAGATTTCTGGTCCAGAACACCAAAACAACACACTATAGAGAAACAGCCCAGCTGGAGCCAAGTATACGTGCTATCGCATTACACACCCCCGGTGTTTATTTACAAAGCAAGCCAAGTCCGACTGCCATCCCTCCTTAAACATGTACTTGTCATGCCCAGAAATTGTCCCGGGATCAAGTCTCTGACGGGAGGAGGGTGTAAAGCAAGCCATGTGTGCAGGACCTGCAGTCAGCAGAGGAGAATTTTCTCTAAAGGCTGGGGAACTTGATAGTAGTACCTGGAGTTGCATCCTGAAGCCTCTGCTAGCTTTTTACAGTTTCACAAAGACTATAAACTCTAAACGTCCCCACCTCCAGAAGAAGAGAGAGTTTAATTCTACTTCAGCAGGGCACAAGTCACAATGCAAGGCAGGTGAAAGTCCTTAATTTTCTGAAAACACTTCTGTGTCCTCCAAGAGGGGAAACAGCATGAACATTAATAACCATTTCCCAAAACCCCACCGACATTGATTTGCACTGTTTGTGCAAGGGGTCGAAGCCCTCTAACCTACGGCTCCAGGGCAGCAGGTTACAGCATCTGGAAAACACAGCCCTGCCTTTCTCCTTGTGGCTTTGCTGACAACAGTCTGTTTTGACAGAGCAGGACTGGGTCAGGTGTGATGCTTTGCCCACATGCTCAGCTTTCTATCTCTACACAGGTCTTAAATTAAACCCAAAGCATAAGGAGGAGAAATCCTGACACTGCAAAAGTCAGCGGGGTTGCTGCGTCCTTGGGGCGCACAGGAAACCAAGGGAAGTTGTAACTGCTGGTCATCTTTTTAGAGGCTAATATTGGGATAATGTTCACTTCTCCCCTTTAATTTTTATTTTTTAATTGTTCACCACTGCATGGTGTTTGTGGCTTATCAGAAACTATTTGCCAGCAGCTGCCTTACCAGAAATATTTGGCAGACAAACTTGTTGCATCACCCTCCAAAACTGCCTCTCGCCACCTCTGAGCATCACTGCCCCATCAACTGCTACCATGCCATTTGCATTCATCTCTCATATTAATCAAAACTGGTCTGTGTTTAGCTAAGCTGACCTGCAATTTCCAGCACTTCATAGCCAAGTGCCAGAGAAATACTGAAAACTTCTGGAGCAAATCCTCCCTCTCTTTCGAGGCAGCTAATAGAAGTGGTCTCTGACAACCTCTGTGCACTTGCATGGGAAAAACACGTCCCTGTCAGCATCTAAAAATGATGACCCCAAGCCTCTGACAGGTGAGCCTACAGCATGCCAGGTCTGGGCTCTCAATCATGTTACTTTTCTTGATTATGTCTGTTGTGTTAAGCAATACTATGAAACTACACAAAACATCTGACACAGAACTAAGAAAATTAGCCCCAGTCACTTCATATGCATAAAAAGGCTACTGGGGCATGAGATAATCCTGGGCTGGTTTAGCTGGAAATCTGGAACTGCTTTCCCTGCTAAAATGAGCCTGGAGACAAAAAGGTGCTGAGGGGAGAAGATAGGTCCCACACCACATTTATAAATCTACTGCCATGCAGATAATCTTCCCCAAAACAACTGGGCTTGACAAAAATGTTGCATCCATCCATTTTATCACAGCTACCTCATAACAGAGATGTGAAATGAGCTAGGTTACAACTACTTGTATTGACAATAACATGCCAACCTAAACCATAATACTCTCAGCTTTTGCTCTCCTTTCTTAAGGCAGTTTGGTGTCTTGACTCCAACCCACTGATTCTTGGTGGGGCTTTGGGGGGCTTTTTCCTTCTGTCATTTCACCTGGGGAAATGCTCTGTGGAGTGGCTCTTAACCTGTATTTCACACCACAGCTGTCTCATGGGTGTGGTTTTGGGTTATTTTTTTTGGTCTGGTTTGGTTTGGGGAGGGTTGTTGTTTGTTTGTTTGCTTTCTGTTTGGTTTTTTTTTCTAGACTGTTGGCTGGACTTTCGCTTGAAAAGGAAAATTTTTTTTGCTATCTTGTGAAAACAGGATGGTTACTGAGAAGGTAATATATGCAATTTCTCAGCCTGGACACATGTTCTGTCTTGGTTGCCAGCCCCCACCTGTGTAGGTGACTCCTGCTCATATCAGCTTTACGTTTGGTTTAACAGGTTTGGCAAAGGCCCGTTGGCTGCTGATGGAGCAGGTGTAAAACAAGCAAACAACAATCAAAGCAGAGGTTTGAATTGAACTTGTGTGAGATTTGTTGGAAGAAGTAAAAGTACATCTTTCCAAATATGCAACCTGTAAAATCCATAAAATGCAATAGAGGACTAAAGAATTCCTATCCTAAAATACCTATTAAAAAGTTCCTTTACAGAAGGAAGCAGTGCTTTTCAGATATGACAACTTGCAGCAAACTTTTATCTTTTAATCCAAATAGACCAGAAATGTCAGTGTAACAATGCAACTGTCTTTATTTTTTCTTTCCTCTCCAAGCAGCAGGGAATTTGGCATTCTGATTGCAAATGCCCTTAAGTCAACCCTTAGTGTGCCACATCCAGTGGTGGTTGGGTAGGTAATGGCACCTGAAGTCCGTGACAGTTTATTTTTCCCTGAGGTTTCCATCCGCAGGATCTGAAAACTCCACTGATGAAATTGAATTTTTCAAGGGGAAATGCAGGATGAGCCCTTGTGGAAGACTCACATGCAGGGTAGGATGTTTCAGCAGCGACAGCCCCTGAGCTGTGAAGTACCACGGCCAGCTGGCAGATGGAGATGTTTGCAAGCACTGAAAGCAGAGCTTGGGAAGTGTAGGTCTTGCTTAGGCCTGCAGGCAGTTAGAGAAACAACTTGTGTGCTCAGCAGGACGCTTTCTCCCAAAATCTGGACAGGTACATGCCGTCAGCACTGGCTGGCGATGTCCACTGTATCTCCCTGTCACTGATGGGGACACGCTGCCAGACCACGTCAGCAGCCAGGGTCTAGGAGCTGCTGCTGGCTCCTTGTTCTGCAGACAATTCCCTTTTAGAGTGGGAAAGGTAAATGATGGTGGTGATGATGGTAGTGAGGGTAGTGATCATGGTGGTGATGCGCTCCCCAGCGGTTGCTTTTTGTCTTTACCTCACAGGTAAAGACGTATTTTGCAGGCTAAATGTTGAACACAGCAGCTTACACAGCTATATTCTCAAAGAAAATATTTTTCTTTGGACGTGTGCACAACCTGCTGCTCTTTCAATCCTCAAAGTACTGAAATCAGGACATTTTCACCAAAACATTCAGCTGAGTCTTTCCTGAGAAACAGAAGCCCTCACACGCCAAGCACTGCCCGTTTCCTTTTACCATACAACACACACTGCCCCAAGAACTACAAAGCTTATGCCTTTAGCATTTTTCCCCCAAAATCAAAAAGTACAGGGTGATGAAAAGAACGAGTGCTTCTGACTGATCAAACCAAGAAGTTTATTTCCACCTGTTAAAAGAAGTCTCTGTCTACCAGCAGAGTCCAACATAGATAAGCAGACAGACTTGACTATATTTAAATAAATTAATAGTTTATTTATAATTAAACTCAGGAAAAATGGAACTGTATACAACAAGAACTATGTACATGAAGAAAAAAGTCTTTCCACCACCTACCCCCAAAAATCCATCTGATTGGGGGGGATACTTCTGTCCTGAGAAACAGAAGTACTCAGAAATAAACGGGATGATAGTCTCTGGGAGGGAGTTCTGTTCTGCAGGTTGGGCAAGCCCTGGAATTCTCAAGGGCAACAGCGATGCACCGACTGCAGAAGAGATGGCCACACTGGGTTGACACAACCTGTCGGACACTTCGTATAATCTGGAAGAAAGGAAACCACAACATGTGTTGGGAGGAAAGGATTCGAGTTTGCTGCTCTACTGGCACCAGGAAAATAGGACTTGGAATATCTGGGATCAGTCCATTACTAGAATAAGGAACCCCCAGATCTGCCAGGGCCATCTTGGCAAGGGTTTCTCCCTCTATGTGCACCACCGAGAAGTGACTTGTGGAACTTCACAGCAAGGTCTGTGCTTCAAGCCAGCTGCCCATAGCACCCACATTAGTCAGCTGAGTTGCACAGCTCCCCCTCTGCCCTGTTACCCCTCCCACAAAGCTGAAAGGATGACAACATGTGGATCCTTACCTGTGAAAAAAAATCCATGCAGATCGGGCACCTTACAGCTCGTTGCCATTCCCTAGAGAGAACAGACCCAGAAAGAGCAGCCATTAATACCACTGGGCATCGAGGGTTACTCATATATAAAATGTCACATAATCATCTGACTGCACTGAGTAGCCACGATGCATTTCTTTTGAAGAACCCTGTATGTCTTTAACTCTCTCAGTTTGCTGCATGTAAGGAAGAGTTCAGATCTCCCTGTCCTAAAGGAAACAGTGTCTTGGTTTTCACTGGGAGAAAGATGAAGTCAGCCACCCTGCTCTAGGATTTGAAGTAATAGCAGGGAAACAAGTAAAGTGAAGCCTTCAAAGAAGCAAAAATCACTCTTTGGTAGGTCACGGGGCGTACGTACTCTGAAATTGCCAGTTCCTCGTCCAGTGATCTCCGTACTTCAGGCTCTACATAAGCTGCTTCATACTGTATGTCAGCTGCTCCATACTCCATGTCAGCCGCTCCATACTCTATGTCAATCACTTCAGACTCTACGTCAGTCACTTCAGACTCTACGTCAGTCACTTCAGATTCTACGTCAGTCACTTCAGATTCTACGTCAGTCACTTCAGACTCTACGTCAGTCACTTCAGACTCTACGTCAGTCACTTCAGATTCTACGTCAGTCACTTCAGACTCTACGTCAGTCACTTCAGACTCTACGTCAGTCACATCATCTGCTGTTTCATATTCATCATAACTGCGCAGTACAGGGCTGTCCAACAGTTGCTGGCTTCTTGGTGTAAGATTTCTCCTTTGTTGTTCATACCCTGAAAGTTAATTTTGGTAAGTCAGATCTATCATTTACTCTCTCCTTTTCCCTGGAACTATCCTTCAAACACGTTATTGTAAATAGTTTGTAATGGGTCCTATTTGAATTGGACACTATTCAGCTGGGTTACAAGCAATCTCAAACCAAGTAGTTTCCTAAATATTAAGGCTGAACCCTTCCACACATTGAGACTATTCTGCTACAGAAACAAAACATTTGCTATAATCAGCCTACAAACAGTTAAAACGTGACCTGAGAGATTCTCAGTGTCCACTGAGATACACTACCTGTGAATAAATATGCCCTATAAAGGGAAGGTCTCTCACACTATTCTTACTAATACGGTCTGCTGTGATCCTATGGTAAGGAATGGCAACAATTGCTGTGTGATAGGGGAGAGAGGACTGCAGTCAAGTTCCCAAGGAGCATGGTGACGTAGCACATACACAAGAAAAAGGCTTGGCAAAACACAGAGTGCTTTGTTCCAAAAGTTTCAGAAGGGATGGAATAAATGCTTAAATCTAAAACTGTACATTCTGGAGCTGCTGTGCTTCCTTGTTGCTGTATGATGCTAAACTGTTGCCCTCTTTTTGTCTGTGTTAAATGAAACCTCCCCACTCAAAGGCACTTTCTATCAAACGAGTCTTATTGAGAACAGTCCTTGGAAATTATAAAAACACTTGAAGCAGTGTCTCCCTAGAAATTGCCATCATCTCCCTCCTCAGTTAAGGTAACTTGAAAATGGAGTTTTATCACCCAAGTTCAAAGGAGATCAATTTTGAGTGGCCTAGTCTAACATCTGAAGGATCAAGACCTGCTGTTCACTTTTGAATTCTCAGAAACCGCATGCAACAATGGTCTCTGCAACTCCAGGTCCATGTAACAATGCACTAATCAATTAAAATTACAGAAAATGTCACCAAATTAAAGTTCTTTCCCAAGAGTATTCAGCTACAACTTCTGTTGCAGGGATATTCCACTGTGTCTGATAGCAGCTAGCAGACACAGATGGGATCCATTCTCTAAGACATTGGCCAGAGGCTTTAGCACTGTCCTTTGCCTTCTGCTAAATGCACTTTCAATCCCTGGTACTAGAGACTGTTGGAAAAGACAAATAAAAACTAAGGATTACATTTCGGACAATTCCATTAGCAACTGGAAAAAGTCAACTCACCTTCAAGAAGCTTCACCAATGCATATGGGAAGGGAGAGAAAAGAAAATACAATTAGAATCTGGTGTGCATGCCTGGTGTTCCATACTAACACCAGCTCAGTGAAGCAGTTACGACACAACAGGCAAAGAATGGTAGGCTACAGACTTCTTATTTTGGTTAAGGTTCAAAGTAATAGTCTCAGCTTTGTCCTGAAAACAAGCAAGAGGGTGCTGCTAGTTCTGCTCCCACTGATGGAACGGGGTAAAAACAGAGACAGAAAACATCTGAACACCCTTCTACCACTTCCTCTGCAGTCTCTAATTGATTTGACCCAGAGGTGTAACCCCTCTTTCTCTCCCAAATGGGAAAATTCAGCAGTGATAGCCATAAACAATCCATGTTAGATGAACGGCTGCTGAAGAAAGGAAACCACAAGAGGGGTTTGGAGTAAAGAATTCAACTTTGATGCTGCACTGGCACCAGGCTAATAGGACTTGGAGTATCTGCAATCAGTCAGTATCTGCCAGAATAACAAGGAACCCACTGATCTGCCAGTGCCATCTTGGCAAGGGTTCCTCCCTGTGTGTACACCCCTGAGAAGTGACTTGGAGGGACGTGCTAGTTGGAGCTCCAAAGCAAGGTCTGTGCTCAAGCCAGCTGCCCGTAGCATCCCACATCAGCCAGCTGAGCTGTGCAGATCCCCCTCTGTCCTCTTTGCCCTCCCATAAAGCTGAAAGGATAACAACAGGTGGATCCTTACCTCTGAGTAGTCATCTATCCAAGTTGGAGAGGTAACAGGAGCTGCTGGCCGTGTGCTAGAAGAAAAGGACCAGAAAGAAAATGCAGCCATTAATTTCACAGTGCATGGAGGGTTACCAACACAGAAAGTGTCAGAAATTAAAACATCCCCTTCTCTGATCTAGCAACATCCCAGCCCAGCAACACAACCATTTCAAGAGCTTTTATGTACTTCAAGCATTTCAGTGTGTCCCAAGCCACAGTGTAAGATCCATTTGTTAATGACTTCACGAACAGAGAAGAAAGGTTTCTGCTGCATTTTGCAGCAGATTTTGTGGGCAACAACCTCTTTCAACCCTATGTCAGAAATTAGACTGTAGAAAGACACTTCATCTGTCACATACCCATCATTATCTCTTGGTTCCTCTTCATCATCACTTGTCAGTAGCACAACTGAATTATCTGCTGCACTGGAAACAACTGGGTTTCCAGCTGGGTGCTGCTGGTTCTGCTCCCACTGCTGCAACGGGGTCGAAATGGAGGCAGCTTAGAACTACCTGTAGCCCCTCCTCCCTGCTCCCCTCTTTCACTTCCCCAATTGGATTTAGGCTGGAGGTGTTTCTGTCCCTCTTTCTGCCCTAACCAGTCAAATTCAAGGGTGATATCCGTAACTACTCGTATGACATGAACAGCTGCTGAAGAAAGGAAGCCACAAGAGGGGTTGGAGTAAAGAATTCAAGCCTGGCTGCTGTGTTGGTGCCAGGCAAATAGGACTCAGATGTCTGCATTCAGTCCATTACTGCTAGAATTATCGGGAACCCACAGATCTTCCAGTGCCATCTTGGCGAGGGATCCCCCTCTACAGGCACCCCTGAGAAGTGACTTGTAGGGATGTGCTACTTGGAGCTTCAAAGCAAGGGCTGTGCTTCAAGCCAGCTGCCTCTAGCATCCCATCTTAGCCAAATGAGTTATGCAGCTCCTCCCCTGCTCCATTCCCCCTCCCACAGAAAATGAAAAGGTGGCAACATGTGGATTCTTACCCCTAGGAAGCAATCCTGGTACAGCACATTTGTAAGGGTAGCACTGGGTCTTGTGGTAGAGTGAAGAGAGCAAGAAAAAAATTCAGCTGTTAATTGCACCACTCATCAGGGGTTAGTGATACACAAATTGTCAGAAACCAAAACATCCCTTATTCTGATCTAGCTACATCCCAGCCCAGCAACACAATCATTCCAAGAACTTGTATGTACTGCAAGCATTTCAGTGTATCTCAAGCCACAGTGTAAGATCCATCTGTTAATGACTTCATGAAGAGAGAAGAAAGATTTCTTCTGGGGTTTACTGGATTTTTTGGGGTTTTTTAGTTAGTTCTCTTCCAGACAGGCCACTACATCCCAGGTCTGGAGTTTTGCACAGAATCAAGCAGAACTCAAAGCCTTGGCAAAAACCTCTTTCCACCCTATGTCAGAAATTGGACTTTTAGAAAGTTACTTTATCTGTCACATACCCATCATTATCTCTTGGTTCCTCTTCATCATCATTCACCAGTGGCACAACTGAATTGTCTGCTGCACTGGAAACAAGTGGGTGCTCCTGGTTCTGCTCCCACTGATGGAACGAGGTACAAACAAAGGCAGTTTAGGAACCATGTGAAGCCCCTCCACCCTGCTCCCCTCTTTCAGATCCCTAATTGGATGTAGGCTGCAGCCAAATCTTTTCCTTTTTCTGCCCCAAAGAGGCAAATTCAGCAGTGATAGCCATAAACAATCCATGTTAGATGAACGGCTGCTGAAGAAAGGAAACCACAATAGGGGTGTGGAGTAAAGAATTCAGCTTTGATGCTGCACTGGCACCAGGCTAATAGGACTTGGAGTATCTGCAATCAGTCAGTATCTGCCAGAATAACAAGGAACCCACAGATGTGCCATCTTGGCAAGGGTTCCTCCCTGTGTGTACACCCCTGAGAAGTGACTTGGAGGGACGTGCTAGTTGGAGCTCCAAAGCAAGGTCTGTGCTCAAGCCAGCTGCCCGTAGCATCCCACATCAGCCAGCTGAGCTGTGCAGATCCCCCTCTGTCCTCTTTGCCCTCCCATAAAGCTGAAAGGATAACAACAGGTGGATCCTTACCTCTGAGTAGTCATCTATCCAAGTTGGAGAGGTAACAGGAGCTGCTGGCCGTGTGCTAGAAGAAAAGGACCAGAAAGAACACACAGCTATTAATTTCACAGTGCATGGAGGGTTACCAACACAGAAAGTGTCAGAAATTAAAACATCCCCTTCTCTGATCTAGCAACATCCCAGCCCAGCAACACAACCATTTCAAGAGCTTTTATGTACTTCAAGCATTTCAGTGTGTCCCAAGCCACAGTGTAAGATCCATTTGTTAATGACTTCACGAACAGAGAAGAAAGGTTTCTGCTGCATTTTGCAGCAGATTTTGTGGGCAACAACCTCTTTCAACCCTATGTCAGAAATTAGACTGTAGAAAGACACTTCATCTGTCACATACCCATCATTATCTCTTGGTTCCTCTTCATCATCACTTGTCAGTAGCACAACTGAATTATCTGCTGCACTGGAAACAACTGGGTTTCCAGCTGGGTGCTGCTGGTTCTGCTCCCACTGCTGCAACGGGGTCGAAATGGAGGCAGCTTAGAACTACCTGTAGCCCCTCCTCCCTGCTCCCCTCTTTCAGTTCCCCAATTGGATTTAGGCTGGGGGTGTTTCTGTCCCTCTTTCTGCCCTAACCAGTCAAATTCAAGGGTGATATCCGTAACTACTCGTATGACATGAACAGCTGCTGAAGAAAGGAAGCCACAAGAGGGGTTGGAGTAAAGAATTCAAGCCTGGCTGCTGTGTTGGTGCCAGGCAAATAGGACTCAGATGTCTGCATTCAGTCCATTACTGCTAGAATTATCGGGAACCCACAGATCTTCCAGTGCCATCTTGGCGAGGGATCCCCCTCTACAGGCACCCCTGAGAAGTGACTTGGAGGGATGTGCTACTTGGAGCTTCAAAGCAAGGGCTGTGCTTCAAGCCAGCTGCCTGTAGCATCCCACATCAGCCAGCTGAGCTGTGCAGATCCCCCTCTGTCCTCTTTGCCCTCCCATAAAGCTGAAAGGATAACAACAGGTGGATCCATACCTGTGAGTTCTCCTCTATCCAAATTGGAGAGGTAACAGTAACTGCTGGCCGTGTGCTAGAGAGAGGAGAACTTGAAAGAAAATGCAGCCATTAATTTCACTGTGCATGGAGGGTTACCAACACAGAAAGTGTCAGAAATTAAAACATCCCTTATTCTGATCTAGCAACATCCCAGCCCAGCAACACAATCATTTCAAGAGCTTTTATGTACTTCAAGCATTTCAGTGTGTCTCAAGCCACAGTGTAAGATCCATTCCTTAATTCCTTAATGAGATAAAAAAGCTTTCTGCTGGATTTTACTGGTTTTTTGGATGGGCTTTTAAAAACAGACAGGCCACTATATTCCAGGTCTGAATTTTTCACACAGAATCAAGCAGAACTCAAAGCCTTGGCAAAAACCTATTTCTACCCTGTGTCAGAAATTAGACTTTAGAGAGTTACTTTATCTGTCACATACCCATCATTATCTCTTGGTTCCTCTTCATCATCACTTGTCAGTAGCACAACTGAATTATCTGCTGCACTGGAAACAACTGGGTGCTGCTGGTTCTGCTCCCACTGCTGCAACGGGGTCAAAATGGAGGCAGCTTAGGAACCACATGTAGCCCCTCCTCCCTGCTCCCCTCTTTCACTTCCCCAATTGGATTTAGGCTGGAGGTGTTTCTTTCCCTCTTTCTGCCCTAAACAGGCAAATTCAGCAGTGATAGCCATAAACACTTCATATTAGATGAACACCTCAGTGACCAGGAGTACCTTAAATGGATGTTGCAGGTAAACACTTAATATTTGAGGAGTCAAAGTCTTCCTGTCCTCTCCTTCTCTTTTTCTTTAAATCCCTGGCCTGTATGATGAGTATCTCTGGAACAACTTCCCTTTTAAATTGCATCTCCTTCTGTTACATTACCAATGACTGGTAAATGTTGTGCCCTAGTTCTGGAGCAACAGGCTCTTTTAAATTACTTTTTCACTACAAGGGATACTTGGAAGTGTTGATGTGTTCAGAGGTGCATTTGACTGGTAACTCTGTCTAAAGTGGTAAATCAGAGCTGTGTTTCAACCCTGGAGGTCAGGCTACCTAGTTAGATGCCAGAAGATAGGCCCAGGAGCACACGAGAAAACTCATTTGACTGCAAGATGGACAGAAGTGTGCCATTCATTACTTACCACAACAGAATCATCACCAGTTAGATCAATGACTTCAGGCTCAGCAGATTCGTCTGTGAGATCTATGATTTCGTCAACAGCTGAAAAAGAGAAATGGGCTGTCACTGTGGAACAGGCTGAGGTAGATTCAATTGTGCCTTGGGTCTCTTCTCTTCAGGAATGTGGCCAAAATTTCACTCCAGCTTTGCCCTCAACAGTCCACAGAGACCATTCCCAGCCCTGTTTTTTCACAGGTGCCAGTGCAAGAGGAACAGCAGCTGAACTTCTCACACAATCCTGTTGGATAACAATATCTTGCGGGAGGTACACACCAGCAGATGATTCATCTAACATAGGCTAATGTTTATCAGACAGAAAAAACAGCCAAAACAAAACCCAAAGCAGAACCAGAATCACAGAGGGTATCCTAATTTTACAGTACCATGCTGCACATGTTCCCCTGAGGGATGGGGCACAGCTAGCTTTTCCTTATCTTCTTCCAGCTTCAGAGATCTCATACTTAGTTTGCCACCCTCTGTAGTGGCAGCTGTGGCACCTGCCAGCTCATCAGAGTTCATTCAGATGTCTGAGCAGCACTTGAGGACCTTTGATACACAGCTCATCTCCCTCATTTTAGTGGAAATTCTCTCTCATTCTCTTTCACATGAGAGCATGGAATCTCTCTCATTTTAGTGGACAATGTATCACAGCTCAGTCACAAACCCAAATGGTTGTGAGAAGGCTTGTTGTTTAGAGATGCCGTACGTGGCACTTCCTAAAATCCCATGTTTCCCTTCCTCCCCAGTAAAGGGCCTAGAAACTGGCAAAAGCATATGTTCAGCTGTATGTCAAACCTCTAGAAGCAGTTTCTGTTCTTACCAAGATCAAAAGAAAGCACGCGACTTTCTTCGAGGTCTATTGGCTCTGCTGCTGAAGCTTCACCTGCACTAGAAGCCAGCAGCCTGCTTCGTTTCGAAGCTTGTCTGGAATTAACGGCTCCTCCACGGCGCTTTCGCCGATTCTAAGAGAGAACAAAGCCTTAGCATTTCGTGGGGGAGTAATATTAACGGGGCCCTCAGTTTTGCAACACCAGTGAAAGTACACGAGGACACAGAAAACAACTCCACAACGGCTGGAATACACATTGAATGGTGCTCTGGGTCATTCCTACCCGAGCCCATTGCATCAAGGAAAAGACATCACCCCTGACCTCTTACCAGTTGCCTCACCAGGAAAAAGCCTATCCCAGTGGCTTGCAAATAAGAAGACTAGTTCACAATTCTATCAGGGTGTTGCTCACACTGTAAGCATTTCTGAGCTATTGCTAGCACCCCAAGAGATTCAAAACCTTCAGTATCCCAGAACATGAAGTTACATAAAGTTTTAACAGGCTTATCTTCCCGTGCACTTGCTAAAAACTCTTGAAATCCTTTCTAGAAGTACCCCAGAAAATATGTTTCAGAAATCAGATTTGCACTGAGTAGTAAAGTACTTACTGTGTTCATGGTGTCTTGTGATCTAAAACCACTGGAAAAGTCAGTGGGACAAACACCAAAAAAGGAATTTCAGGGAAGTTACAGCAATCGATCCCTGGTCTGTCCCTGCAGGGACGTGCTAGTTGGAGCTCCAAAGCAAGGTCTGTGCTCAAGCCAGCTGCCCGTAGCATCCCACATCAGCCAGCTGAGCTGTGCAGATCCCCCTCTGTCCTCTTTGCCCTCCCATAAAGCTGAAAGGATAACAACAGGTGGATCCATACCTGTGAGTTCTCCTCTATCCAAATTGGAGAGGTAACAGTAACTGCTGGCCGTGTGCTAGAGAGAGGAGAACTTGAAAGAAAATGCAGCCATTAATTTCACTGTGCATGGAGGGTTACCAACACAGAAAGTGTCAGAAATTAAAACATCCCTTATTCTGATCTAGCAACATCCCAGCCCAGCAACACAATCATTTCAAGAGCTTTTATGTACTTCAAGCATTTCAGTGTGTCTCAAGCCACAGTGTAAGATCCATTCCTTAATTCCTTAATGAGATAAAAAAGCTTTCTGCTGGATTTTACTGGTTTTTTGGATGGGCTTTTAAAAACAGACAGGCCACTATATTCCAGGTCTGAATTTTTCACACAGAATCAAGCAGAACTCAAAGCCTTGGCAAAAACCTATTTCTACCCTGTGTCAGAAATTAGACTGTAGAAAGACACTTCATCTGTCACATACCCATCATTATCTCTTGGTTCCTCTTCATCATCACTTGTCAGTAGCACAACTGAATTATCTGCTGCACTGGAAACAACTGGGTGCTCCTGGTTCTGCTCCCACTGCTGCAACGGGGTCGAAATGGAGGCAGCTTAGGAACCACATGTAGCCCCTCCTCCCTGCTCCCCTCTTTCACTTCCCCAATTGGATTTAGGCTGGAGGTGTTTCTTTCCCTCTTTCTGCCCTAAACAGGCAAATTCAGCACTGATAGCCATAAACACTTCATATTAGATGAACACCTCAGTGACCAGGAGTACCTTAAATGGATGTTGCAGGTAAACACTTAATATTTGAGGAGTCAAAGTCTTCCTGTCCTCTCCTTCTCTTTTTCTTTAAATCCCTGGCCTGTATGATGAGTATCTCTGGAACAACTTCCCTTTTAAATTGCATCTCCTTCTGTTACATTACCAATGACTGGTAAATGTTGTGCCCTAGTTCTGGAGCAACAGGCTCTTTTAAATTACTTTTTCACTACAAGGGATACTTGGAAGTGTTGATGTGTTCAGAGGTGCATTTGACTGGTAACTCTGTCTAAAGTGGTAAATCAGAGCTGTGTTTCAACCCTGGAGGTCAGGCTACCTAGTTAGATGCCAGAAGATAGGCCCAGGAGCACACGAGAAAACTCATTTGACTGCAAGATGGACAGAAGTGTGCCATTCATTACTTACCACAACAGAATCATCACCAGTTAGATCAATGACTTCAGGCTCAGCAGATTCGTCTGTGAGATCTATGATTTCGTCAACAGCTGAAAAAGAGAAATGGGCTGTCACTGTGGAACAGGCTGAGGTAGATTCAATTGTGCCTTGGGTCTCTTCTCTTCAGGAATGTGGCCAAAATTTCACTCCAGCTTTGCCCTCAACAGTCCACAGAGACCATTCCCAGCCCTGTTTTTTCACAGGTGCCAGTGCAAGAGGAACAGCAGCTGAACTTCTCACACAATCCTGTTGGATAACAATATCTTGCGGGAGGTACACACCAGCAGATGATTCATCTAACATAGGCTAATGTTTATCAGACAGAAAAAACAGCCAAAACAAAACCCAAAGCAGAACCAGAATCACAGAGGGTATCCTAATTTTACAGTACCATGCTGCACATGTTCCCCTGAGGGATGGGGCACAGCTAGCTTTTCCTTATCTTCTTCCAGCTTCAGAGATCTCATACTTAGTTTGCCACCCTCTGTAGTGGCAGCTGTGGCACCTGCCAGCTCATCAGAGTTCATTCAGATGTCTGAGCAGCACTTGAGGACCTTTGATACACAGCTCATCTCCCTCATTTTAGTGGAAATTCTCTCTCATTCTCTTTCACATGAGAGCATGGAATCTCTCTCATTTTAGTGGACAATGTATCACAGCTCAGTCACAAACCCAAATGGTTGTGAGAAGGCTTGTTGTTTAGAGATGCCGTACGTGGCACTTCCTAAAATCCCATGTTTCCCTTCCTCCCCAGTAAAGGGCCTAGAAACTGGCAAAAGCATATGTTCAGCTGTATGTCAAACCTCTAGAAGCAGTTTCTGTTCTTACCAAGATCAAAAGAAAGCACGCGACTTTCTTCGAGGTCTATTGGCTCTGCTGCTGAAGCTTCACCTGCACTAGAAGCCAGCAGCCTGCTTCGTTTCGAAGCTTGTCTGGAATTAACGGCTCCTCCACGGCGCTTTCGCCGATTCTAAGAGAGAACAAAGCCTTAGCATTTCGTGGGGGAGTAATATTAACGGGGCCCTCAGTTTTGCAACACCAGTGAAAGTACACGAGGACACAGAAAACAACTCCACAACGGCTGGAATACACATTGAATGGTGCTCTGGGTCATTCCTACCCGAGCCCATTGCATCAAGGAAAAGACACCACCCCTGACCTCTTACCAGTTGCCTCACCAGGAAAAAGCCTATCCCAGTGGCTTGCAAATAAGAAGACTAGTTCACAATTCTATCAGGGTGTTGCTCACACTGTAAGCATTTCTGAGCTATTGCTAGCACCCCAAGAGATTCAAAACCTTCAGTATCCCAGAACATGAAGTTACATAAAGTTTTAACAGGCTTATCTTCCCGTGCACTTGCTAAAAACTCTTGAAATCCTTTCTAGAAGTACCCCAGAAAATATGTTTCAGAAATCAGATTTGCACTGAGTAGTAAAGTACTTACTGTGCTCATGGTGTCTTGTGATCTAAAACCACTGGAAAAGTCAGATGGACAAACACCAAAAAAGGAATTTCAGGGAAGTTACAGCAATCGATCCCTTAGATTCCTTAGGTAGAACAGGCTACAAAGTCCTGATTTCTAGGAATCAGAGAATGATGTTCTTCCAAACCTATCAGAAAAGAAGAGAGGAGATTACCTATCTGGAATGCCTGTTCTCTTAAATACCCACACATACTCTAAGATTCCCTTTCCCGAGTCACCAGTTTCTGCCCAAAGCTAGAGGGGAAATCTATGAGTCTGGTACTTGAGTCCGGTACTTGAGTCCCAGACACCTGCAGCTGGACCTGAAGCCCAGAACAGCCCCACAGCATCCGAAACATTTTCAAAGATCATCTACACTCACCTGTACAGTTAGTTGAGAATTTTTCTTGAAAATGATCAGCAAATCGCCTTCTGTTCCCACCAGGGACAGAGAAGACAGAGGCTCTGCACCTGCTTCCCAGCAGAGTATCCGCCAACTGCCAACTGTCGATGGAGTGTTGGGCTCCTGACCCCTCCGTGCGGAAGCCCGCATGGCAACCGTTTGGTAACATTCCATGGTCCGGTAGCCGGTGACCTCTTTGCACCCTCGTGGAGGCCCAGAATGCTTTGGCTTGGAAGGGACCTTGAAGATCATCTGGTTCTAACTCCCCTGCCATGGATAGGGACATCATCCACTAGACCAGGGTGCTCAGGGCCCCATCTAGCCTGGCCTGGAATAGCGCCTTCCAGGGATGGGGCATCCACAGCTTCTCTGGGCGGCCTGCTCCAGTGTCTCGACACCCTCACAGCTCTTCCTAACATCTAATCTAAATCTTCCCTCTTCTGGTTTCAAATCGTTCCCCCTTTTCCTCTCGCTGACTGCCCATGCGAAGAAATCGCTCTCTGCCTTTCCTATAGGCCCCTTCAGCCACTGGAGGGCCGCAGTGAGGCCTCCCCCGGAGCCCGCTCCTGTCCAGGCTGGACATGCCCGGCTCTCCCAGCCTGGCTCCATAGGAGAGGTGCTCTGGCCCTCTGAGCATCTTTGTGCCCGCTGCTTCCTTGCCCCTTCGTGCCGGCCCGGCGGGCACATCCTGCTTGTGCCGGGTCAGAGCCGGGCGCAGCCTCCGGGCGAGGCCTCACGAGGGCAGAGCAGAGGGACACGTCCCCCTCCCTCCGCCTCCCGCCCGAGTAACGCTGCAGCCTTTCGGTGGCTAAAGAAACCCCACCGAAACCTCCCCTCCCCCGTGACAAATCAAACCCTTTCTTAACCTTCTTCCTCCGGGTTTATTACTCTGTTGTTGAAAAGACTCGTTTTAAATTTAACCCTGATTAAAAGCAATTAAAATGACACCAAACTTCCCTCTGCCCCCCACCCCCCCCAACTGGTGAAAATCTAACAATTTAGATGCTTATTTCAAGTCTCTAAAGTCTTGAAGTTTTCAAGTGTTCAACTGTTCCTCTGCTGAGCGTTTCACAACAGGGTTAGGAGGAAGTTTGCTGTGCTTCTGGGGACAGCACCTTCCCCCCCAAGGCCCTGCTCTGCTGTGAAAGATGACACGGGAAAAAAAGTGAAATTAAAATTCCATTTTCCTTCTAGCCAGTCTGCCACTGGACCTGCATTCAAAGGGGTTGGCTGGAGCTCTTGAGAGTGGCAGCAACCCTGTCTCGGCCCTGCTGGATGCGGGATGCTCCTCAGCTTCCGATCCCATGGGCACTCTCGGGGGTGGGGAGGATGGTGGCAAGTTGTCCAACACTGCGGATAGCATAAGGATATTTTCAGATCATGCTCTATGTGAGGAGGTTCATTTCTTACAAAAATTTCTCTGTTATTACAACTGTTGCTTTTAGGCCAAAATGTTGAGAGTTTAAGGATGGTTGGGGATGACTTCCCCATTTTTCTCAGTCCTGAGTCTGGGAATTGAAGGAAACTCATTTCAGTCATCATATTCACATCCTTCATTCCTCATATTTGTTGCTGGTTTCAGGTACTTAATTATTCATATCTTAAATATATATTTGGAATTGCTCTAGCATCTTCACATTTGTATATCAAGCATTAAATCTCCTTTAGGATTTTTTTTTTATCTAAGCCCTTTGGATCCAAGATCTTTGGAAAGCAAGTGTTTAAACTGGATTTACTGGAGTATGAAACATCCCATGTATTAAGGCAGGGACCCTGTCCACTCACACTCGAGGTGCAGCGGAGGTTGGCTGAGTGGAACCGGCACCACTTGTATTTCAGGGTGGGACTGGATGGCTTTTAGCAGGAATGTGTTATTAGGGGCAAGGGAGGAGAGAGCACTGAGGAAAAGGAGGGGTAGCTTTTAGTAAGTTGAACATTTGAAGGCTATCAGGCTTGATCTTCCTCAATGCTGCTAATGATCACAGCAGGGGGCTGAAAAAATGTTTCTTGTAAGACCCAACCCTTTTTAACTAAAGCCACTATTGAAAATACTCATCACTCAGTGGTGGAAGGGAGGGAAATCTCTTGCCCCTTCTCTGTGCATCCTACAAAAGCTGAAAAGGCCACATACCTGTTCTATCTCCTTCCATGTGGACCAGCTTTAAAGCAAGGCATAAAACCTCTGAAATACCTCTTGCCTTTCCATTTCATGAAGAAGAAGTTTACATCTCTTAACTTCCAAAAAGAAAAGGTTAATTATAGCCAACAGTGTAAACTAAGCCCAGATTGCGCTGGCTTCTATATTAATCACCCCGGAAAAACAGCATTGGGATTTTCACTGATGGCTATGGTTTGCCACCATTTTTTGTCAGAAGAAAGCAACTCATAAGGGAGAAATGCATGGTTCACTGGCCAGAGGTTTTCAGCTCTGTACTCTCCCAAATCAGGGGTACCCTGGAGATCAAAGCAAGGGTCATAAAATAATTTAAGAAGGGTGAATGTAGTATAAGATGTCATATACGGACATAGCCTGCTGCAGAGTGACATATGGTGGGTTATTGATGAGAGGGAGCGTGACACCTGGCTCCCCACACAGCTCAGCACAGGGATAGGATTGCACTCCCCAAAGCAACCCTGCACAGCAGTCCTTCTAAATCCACCATAAGGATGCAGGGAAATAGGCAAGGATTACCAAAAGAAGCCCCAAAAAGATGATAATATTCACTTATAATAATTTTTACTAGTCCCACTGAGAATTGCATTGCAATTCATGTGTCAAATTGTGCCTTTGCTTGACTATAGCAATGGTTGTGACCTCGGAATACATTTCCCAATCTCTTAACGGGGAAGTGCTGGTGGATGGTCTATTAGAGAAATACATATTGAGACAGTTTGAATTAAGTAAAAACATTTTTGAAGCCCTTGGTGGGAGGCAGTAGTGAGTGGCTTGTTCTGCAGAAGAAAAACTCAGGTAGGTTTCTTATTGCTGAGACTGATTTGCACCCTTCTCAATGGCACTAAGTGCTTCTCTTGGCAAAGGATGGAGGCTTTGGAGCATCTTCCATCCTCCAAAAATCTGGATGTGCTCAGGGTCCCTCCAGTTGCCCAGGTTTGGCTGTCAGCTTAGCAGGAAGGCTGAGCACTGGGAGGAGGGGTTTGCTGGGGTCTGGGTGGTATTTCAGTCCATCTCAGTCCCTGCTCCTTGGCACGGGATGATGGCACTGAGTAACTACAAGAGGTGAGGGGAAAAATCATTATTCTTCTATAGCTGTGTTCCTCTTCTTTTGAGAGGTACTGCTTTCAGCTTCTCCCTCCGGCAGTCTGCTTTTGCCCTCTTCTGAAAAAACATGGTGTTATAAGGGGGACTTGTGCCTCTCCGGGCTGCCCCTGCTGTCCCTGCACAGCCATGAAAGTATCTGTGTGCTGAGCAGAGCTATTGGTGATGGGCACCACTTGGCCTGCTCTGCACAGTCGGTGTCAAGCTCTGTACCTAAAAACATACAGTTCAAAACTCCTTTTTAAGCTCAGTGCTAAAGGTTGGTGCCCAACACCCTGTTTGCGGTACCCAGCTTCTAAACCTGTGAAAGATGCCTTTGGACTAATGCTTGCCCCTTCAAATGGTTCCTCAAAGCTCATAATTGGTTTTTAGACTTCTTTTAAGAAGCATTGTAGCAGTTCTTTGCAACTTCATTGGCCTGAAGCAGTAGCATGATAGTGAAATTGGGCAGGAGGAGATCACAGCTCTGGAAGAGGTAAGGTGGCTTCCTCAAGGGGTTTAATACCCAAAGGCTGAGTTCAGCAGGTTTCCTCAATGACGATGCTGCTTCAAGATACATCACTGATGGCATGCTTCTCCAGGGAGCAGCGGGAAGCAGAATCCTCCTGGGAGAACCCTGCTCACTGGCTGTCTGCATCCAGATCGCTCTCATCTTCCACAGTGGCATCATACATGACCTGTGTTAGAGAGCAAAACAAGAGCCACTGTCACTCCTGGGAAATTATCTATCAACAAGTGCTGCCCTACTGCACTAAAGCTGCTTAGGCTGAGGGGACACTCAAAGCTTGCATGGTAAATCTCTGCCTGGAAACACTAACTTTTGTGGAGTTATGTGAACCCTTCACATTATGAGAAATTAACATTTGATCCTGTCCTCAGATTTCATGTGTGTGAGTACATCATTGCAGTGTTGCATATCTTGCAGCAGCAGGCTACACTCTTGCCTTGGCACCATCAACAGCCCCTGATTTGGGGTATCCAGACAAGGGAAAATAGATTCCTTCGCTCATGCCTGCTTTCCCCTCACCGATTCTTCTCAAAGCTGACTCCCATAAAACAACATGTCCATCTTCAAGTTCACTACCCATTTCCAAAACCATGGGGACCACTGCTCAGTGCTGTTTACCTTTTTTGCATCTTTGCGGAGTTTGATAGACTTCACCAGTGCGGCCTTTGCCCTCATCCTGTAGGCCACGCTGTCGCCTCTGCCGGCGTTGTCTCCCCGGGTGAAAGGGAATGGGGGGAATGGTACAGTGACTGGAATGTCTGTGGGAAAACCCGTGACAACCTCATCGGATTCATCCGTGTCATTGGAATCATTATCGTCATCATCATTGTCATTCACATCTTCATGGCTTTTGCTTGAGACATCAGGAAAGTGCTGGAAAACATTTATTATGCATCAGGCAAATGAACACAGATGTGAGATGTGCAGACTAGTATCTGTCCTGCTAGCCCAGGGCTTATGCAGTTTTGGGGAGCTATGTGCAGGCATGTCTTTGAATTCACCTCACCCTGCCTAAGGAGGAGATGCTATTTAGGGAGAGATGCTACTGCAAGAACTGCACTTGAATGAGGAAAATTGGTGTTGCTACACACTGGCTGCCCTGCAGCACTCGACTGACATAGTGTCGTTCAAAACACTTACCGGTTCCACTGGGACATCCACGCTTTCTTCTGAAGAGTAAAGGGTCTGAAAGCAATATAAACCTCCCTATTAGTTCAAAAAGGCACGTATAGTAGAGCTGATTAGCGTGTTGACTATTGTTTAAGCACTTAATCCTAACTTGTACATCTTGTCATGGAAAGATGCTCCTGCTTTCTCTTCTGGCTAGCTGCCCATACCTGCTGAGGTGATGCCAGGTCAGTCTGTGTGTGCTGCTGACTCTCCCAAGACTGAGAATTCCCACGGTCATGGTGATATCTGTGCAAGTGATGGCCCCTGGGGTCCTTTGAGAGAAAATAAAGGGGGGAGACGGAGGTTAATCCACAAAGCATCAGGCAAAGCTGCCTGCATCACAACCTCTGTTTTCAGGCAGAGGTGGCATCTGCAATACATACTCCTTTTGCACAGGATGTGCCCTCAGCTATTCAGTGCAGTAGGAAGAGGACTCAGAAACAAGCCATGATGAACATTATACCCAAAGAATACAATATAGAAGATGTGCCTCTGCCATTGGCAGAGCCTGAGGAATTTCAGGTCAGTTTCTCCAGCTTGTTTTTGTTGAGTGGAATTTGGAGTTATATCTAACAATCATTGTTTCTGCTAATTCTCGGGTCCTTTTCCCAAGGGTGATTTATCTCCCTCATCATGAAGACTCTAAACTAAGTGCAGTAGTTGATTCTCAGAGCAAAGAATTGATTTTACATGGGTAGCAGCTGGCAGTGGAGTATAAATCAAATAGCTATATACAAAATTAATACCGTTCACTTACATCACTCCAAAAAATCATGGGAATTGGATTAAAGTGCTCTTCCAACACCACATATTGTCATCTGATCCACACTAACAAATGTGGGCTGTAGTAGTTGTGCCATGCTATAGTCCTTTTCTCTTTTTAACTGGCAACTAACACATTTTTCATTAAGACAAAAGGTTTGCAGTGCTGGTCCAGAGATAGAACTAATGAAAGTCCTCAACCAGGACACCAGACACAGGAAAAAGTCTATGAAACTGGCTCCTAACAGCCAGGTGAGGACATGCCCTGCAAGCATCTACAATCATAAAACAAGTACCAGAAAATATGTATTAGACGAAACAAAAAAAAAAAATCAAAAAGTATTTATTAAAGATAATTAATAGAAAGACAAAAGGAACTTACATATTTTTCTTCGGAGCTGGCAGAAATGGCATGCTGCTTGGATTTACTCACCTTGAAGGGAGAAAAGAAAAAAGCATTTATCAGTATTTCTCACTAAGATGCAAAGAAAATAATACAAGTGATTGGTGATCCACATTTGTGATTTACTCACTGGCCATGCAGTGGTGATGCTGATAAGGCATAAACACAGAACTGCCACCTTCATTGTGATGTTTTACCTAGAAAATATTTTGGAACAGTGAGTCAACAAGGTAAAGTACCACAAAAATGCCATAGGTTTTTCCTTTTTCCCAGTGTACTTCACTGTGCTGAGAACAGCTCCCTGCTATGGACCCAACCTGCACATACTAATTTTTGTCTTTTGTCCTCCATCACCACCGCACACCCAGCTGGTTTGTCATGACTTAGCTACTCAAAAGCTGCAATAATTTTTAAGAGGCTCTGAGAAGAGCTGAGCAGCTGGTGAGAGTGGCCACATTGAGAAGGTGAACTGAATCCTGTCACCTAATGACTTGCACAGGCAAAGGAAAAGCTTTGTGATAGCCAAAGTGTTCTCAATATCAGCTTTGGTTTATCTTCATTCCTTTAACGTATTTTTTTTCAGAAGAGACAGCATAAAGCCAACTCAGTTTGGATTCTCTTGTCAGCAATTTTAAAACTAGTTTTCAGGGTTATTAACTTGAGTTTCTGAGTAAAGTGATATGAACATAAACTGCTTTTATTGATAGACCTTTATTTCCCCCTCCAGAAGTTTGAACAAAATAACCTGTGTTTCCAAACAAGAGATAACGTGAAATATCTGCTTCCATTGCAGTTTTAGCAATTTAATAAATTACTAATTCCTGCTGAAATTAGGAGAGTGCTGAGCTACAGTAAATTTTGGTGCTTACAGACCAGTTCCCAGGACATGGAACATCCCTGAGAAATTGAACCAATTCACTGATGAACAAGAGTCATTTAAAACTTTGGTAAATCATAGCAGGAAAAAAAAGGCTACTTAGGACATATTGAAAATGCATTAGTAAGGCTGGCCCTGAGACAGGACACTCTACTAGAGGTATTGCAATTTCAAGTTACACAGAGAAGGATGAGTGTCCCATCCATTCAGGATTGTGCAGCACAAACTGTGAGCCTGCCAGAAAAAACAAGGACACTGCCAGGCAGTGGTTACATGAGGGAGAAAGCTTTCTGTGTTCAAGCACCAGCTTTGAGTTTGCAGCACATGATTCAGTGGCAGAGTTTTCAATAACCTCCTCCTGACATCTATAAGCACGCAGGTTTAAAATTGTCATTATGTATAATACCTTGCATTGCTAAAGCAACCTTGCTCCTATAAAAACACACCTTTTTCCACAGAGCAACATCAAATGTCCCTGCCCAGTGAAGCAATTTTCAAAGATCTCCTGCTCAGTGTTTCCTTGACTAAAGCTGCAGACAGATTAGCACATGTCAGGTAGAAAAAGCAAAAAAATTACCTTTTCTGGTGCTGGAGGAGTCAGCTGCAGCAAGAGCACTCCTAGTGATCCCAGCAGCAGCTCAAGTCAGTTGGCTCCCAGAAGCTCTGTCCTTCTCCCCTTGTCCCCTGACTGCCTGACATCTCTGACCTTGGGGAATTTAAACCCTGTCCCAAGCACAGCCACCAATCCCCATGTGGCGGAAAAAGATGAGGTCATGAGGCTCCTGGCCGCTGTCCTGCCACGTTCTCCTACACTTCCTCTTTGGCTTTGTGGCTTTTGAAGCAAGCAAAAACTACTCTATGGTTAAAACATTACTTATGGGCGAGATCATTAACCAGCAGGTCTGTTGTATGCACAGCAGTTGGTATCGTGTAGGAGGGCTTCGGGGCACATCTGTCCTCCTTTTGTGAAAAGGCAGAGCCCAGTTTCCCAGAAACCTGTTGTGCCCTGCTCTGTAGGGAGTAGGACTATGTAATGCTTTCAGGCAGTCCGAGTTGCTTGTGTTTGGCTTTTCCGAGACGCTGACTGTGGAGAAGGTTAAGCAGTTTAGTGGTTGAGTCACTAGTACAAAACCAAACCTACAGATTTCTGGTCCAGAACACCAAAACAACACACTATAGAGAAACAGCCCAGCTGGAGCCAAGTATACGTGCTATCGCATTACACACCCCCGGTGTTTATTTACAAAACAAGCCAAGTCCGACTGCCATCCCTCCTTAAACATGTACTTGTCATGCCCAGAAATTGTCCCGGGATCAAGTCTCTGACGGGAGGAGGGTGTAAAGCAAGCCATGTGTGCAGGACCTGCAGTCAGCAGGTTTCTCCAGCATATCTTCCAAGAGGTGAAACGCAGGTGTGAAGGGCTTGACCACAGCTGCTGTGGGCCCTGAGATACTTGAGACAGCGGTGGGTTTTCAGCACCTCTGTCACAGGCAGAGTGGGAGCTTCAGACAAAGTTTATTAGAGAAAGTATATCATTAGAGAAGCCCTCCCATTGAGTTACGAGGTGGGGAAAGAACCCCATTGCTTTCTAAGCTCCTTCTCGGAGAGGAGCCTACGTGCACCTGGATCCAGTCTTAGCCCTAGACTTTCCAGTGGTTTATATTGACCTTTATACAACTTTGTCCTGCAGGATTAAGGATGGCAAACCAAATATATTTATACAAATAAAAGGAATGATTTATTGAAATGGGTTACAGTAATGATAATGATAGAAAAAAAGGAGTTTTGTCAGAATTACTTACCACACAATATGGATGGATAGCTTTAACTATCAGTATAGCACACTATTTTTCAAGCAATATTGAAGTAATTGTAATAAAACAATTGAAGTAATTATATTAAAGCTAACAAAACAATTACTAAGTAGAGGTTGGTGTTACTCACTCATAGCAATGACCAGGGGCAAATCTCTTTTGCTCAGTCTCGAGGACTAACCTTGAGGGGCGTTCCCACTCCAGGGAGAAATCTCCACACACATTCAGAGAAGGGGTTTGTTAGGAGATCCTACCGTTCAAAAGTCTGGGCTTTTAAAGTATAGAGTGATTGACTGTCAGTCATATGTAATTTTTTTAGATTATGTGTTGTCACCTTACTCAGCAAAATATGTTTTGTTGCTGACAA
>NW_024103450.1:0-37521 GCF_003945595.2 Pipra filicauda
CTTTGGAGTGATGGTGTTTGTCTGCCCAGGTCACCATTACTCGGGACAGGGCCCCACTCTCCTGGAGGTGCTGAACACCTGCCTGTCCATGGGAAGCTGGGAATGAATTCCTGGTTTGGCCTCACACGTGTGCACGTCTTTGACTCAACCCAGGAGTTTGGTCACTTCTACCCTTCTGATTCTCTGCCCCATCCCTCTGGTGGGGAGGGAGTGAGTGACTGTGCAGTGCTGAGTTTCTGGCTGACCCTGCTAAACCTTGACAGATGGAAAGTCCACAGGTCTCTGGGACCCTGTTCTGGTGCTGAACTGTCCCCTTGGTGGGTTTTTAATAATTATAAATTTTTTTATTCTGTATGCCAAGTTACTCAAGCCTTACAGAACTCAGTGCAAGATCTCATAGCAGGGCAAGGTGCCCTTCCTATCCTTTAGCTTTTTAAGCTGATTCCACACAGGGACACTTTCCACAGGCCATGAGGCCTAGCAGGGGATTTGTCAAACCCAAGGGGAGTCACCTCTCATGGGTTGTGTCACCCCTGGGGCTCACTGATGACTGACCACAATTGCACTGTTTCCCCTTAACATTACATTGGTCAGACCCAGCTGGAAGGAGCTCTTGGCATTGAACTCTTTTGGGGCACTGAAGGTGCTCTGGAGGACAAAGATGTCATGGCAGGGCAGGACATAACAGGAATGCCTCAGGACACCGTTCCCCTCCCGGAGGAGGAGGAAAGCCAGGCTGGACACGTGGTTTTGTTGGAGCAAATATGGGATGCTTTGTTCAGGCAACCACATACCCCAGTGGGACTTGTAGCATTTGGGACCATTTTACACCCTCTGTAGGATCACTTTGTCCATAGGAGTCTCTTCAAGGCCATTCTCACTTCCTTATTCTTCAGAATATAGATGAGAGGGTTAAACATGGGAGTCACAACTGTGTCAAACAGGGCAGAGTATTTGTCAGGACCTCCAGAATCCCTCGAGTGTCCCTTTAAGTAGACGACTGTGGCTGAGCCATAGAAGAGTGTCAGCACCCCGAGGTGTGAGGAGCAGGTGGAGAAGGCTTTGTGCCTGCCCAGAACTGAGGGGGTTTTCAGACTTGCCCTGATGATTTGAATGTAAGACAGAACTATCAAGCAGAAGGGGAGGATTACAAAACCCAGGGTGATGGTGTGCAGCCCCACTTGGTTCCAGAATGTGTCTGCACAGGCCAGGTCCAGCAGCGGGGGGACGTCCCAGAAGAAGTGAGGAAGGGCACGGGATGCACAGAAGGACAAAGGGAACAGCTGGTAGGTCTGTCCTACCTGCACTGGTGCCACAGCCCCCCAGGAGCCCAGCAGCAGCCTGGTGCAGAGCCCCTGCTCATGGCCAGGGCACAGGGCAGGGGTGGCACACGGCCATGGAGCACTCGTAGGCCATGGCAGCCAGGAGAAGGCTTTGGGTGCTGCCCAGCAGAACCAGGAAATACAGCTGGGCAGCACAGCCAGGGAAGGGGATCCTGCCATCTGCCCTCAGGAGACACAGCAGCATTTTGGGCAGAGTGACGGAGGTGTAGCAGACCTGCAGGAAGGACAAGTTCCTCGGGAAGAAGCACGTGGGGCTGTGCAGGCTGGAGTCCAGCACAGTGAGGAGGCAACCAGGCTGTTCCCTGCCAGCACCACCAGGTAGATGAGCAGGAACACCGGGAAGCACAGGCCCTGTGGCTGCAGTGTCTGCCCCTTGCAGAACAGTCTGGCTTACATTCCTTGTCCAGATCTTGAAGAGATGCATTTAATGTAAGAACACTGAGAAGAAAGAGGGTGAAAAAGGAGGAGGGTGATGAAAACGGGGAAGCAAGGCAAGGCAAGGCAAGGCAAGGCAAGGCAAGGCAAGGAGAGGCAATCCAAACAAAGCAAGGCAAGGCACGACTCAGTTCTTAGACCTTGGTGAGAGAGATTAATCCCAGCTCTCCTCACATGTGGGAGCTCATCCCCTGGAGCTCTGTCAGCACACAAAGATCTGGGAGACTGTCCAAGATCTGAATCACTCACCTTTACATGGTGAGGGGTGAATCCCACTGGAAGTAAACCAGGCTTCTCTCTTCCAGGGAATGCAGTGGCTCTGATGCATCCGTGGGGCATTTTAGCAGGACAGGGAAGCAACAGTTTATGCAAAAATATCCAGGGTTCCTAACTGTGCTAAAAGACAGGTTCATGCAAGCAGTGCCAGTGTGTCCTGCAGTTTTCAGTCATCCAGAGAAGAAAGTGGTTCAAAGAGGGTGATCTCCCCACGGTACCTCATTTGCCTGAACAGGTCAGGTTTTTATAACTTCTGAAAGAGTCACTGATAATTCAGCATTCCTGACCTTGCTGCTCTGCCCCTGGGATTCCTGAGCCCTTACAACACCCACTGAGAAGTCTTCTTAAACTCAGAGGTGTCACTGATGACAACAGCAGGTCAGAAAACATCAAGTATCCAATTAGCCAAGGGACAAGCACGGGGCATTTTTTCAAGAGAAAAAACTGAATTCACACAAACATGTCATCCTAATACTTTTCATGTTTTCCCACAGTATTTGTGCCATTTTCCTGTGAGTTTTATCTGTCTCATAGAGGTGTCAGTCAAAATTTCCAAGATCCAATTAAAGTTTGCATGAGAGAAAAGTCACTAGGATTGTTTTCTAATCTACCAACTTCATAACATAAATATACAGAAAAATTAAATATTCTCATTTAAAACCCAAACAAATCATTGAGACACCCACATTTATTTTAATTTAATGCTTTCACTCAAAGCAACCATTCCCATGCAGATTCTCCACATACCAGCAATCCCTGCTTGTTCCCAAATGTTGTCAAAGATGCAGCCTCCTCTTTTTAACTCTCAGGTGTCTCCGTGCTCCGAAGATCTCGGGTGGAGCCCAGGGCAGGCCAGTTTTGCTGCCAGGAACCTGCCAGAGCCCTTCTTAGGTGGTGCCAATCTCACAGGCAGTGTTTCCCAAAGCTGGAGGAAGCCTGAAAAGGAAGGAAACTTCCCCAAAGCCAAGCCAGGCTTTTCTCAGCATCTGAGCTGCTGCCCAGAGCCTTTGCCTCCCGGCACCCACGGCCTCCAAGGGTCTGCTGGAGAGTCCCTGGGGAGGCTTTGTCAGGAATGGCCCTCGGGGGGCTCCTGAAGGCTTCAAGGGACTGCAGGATTTTCAGAGCAATTTGGGTTTTTCTTTTGATTTTGCATTTCTGAGAGGTTTGTGCAACCATGGCCTCCAATTCTCTGCTGTAACGAGTCCCGTGAGAGCCTCAGACAGTGACAACCCTCAGGGGGGCTCGTTAATGCTTCAAGGCACTCAGGGTTTATTGAGGTACTTTTTTGACACTGAGCCTCTGAGAGGTTTGTTCAGTCATGGCCTCCAATGACCTGCTCTAATTAGTCCCCTGAGAGACTCTGTCAGTTGGGACACCCAGTGGGGCTCGTTAATGCTTCAGGGACTGCAGGGTTTTCACAGGACTTTGTGTTCTGCTTTCCACACTCAGTGTCTGAGAGGTTTGTGCAATCCTCTGCAGTTACCTGCTCTAATGAGCCCTTGAGAGGCTTTGTCAGTTGTGACACTCTGTGGGGCTCATTAATTCTTTGAAGTAGTTCAGTTTTTAAGGGCACTTTGGCTTTTGCTTTTGACACAAAGCCTGTGACAGATTTGTGCAACCATGGCCTGCAGTGATCTCCTTCAAGGAGTCCTTGAGGAGCCTGGATTGGGAATGGCCCTCAGTGGGACCCATTAATGCTTTGAGATACTTTGAGTTTCTCTTCTGACTTGGACTCATGGAAAGGTTTGTGCAATCTCCTCTCAGAGGAGAACCTCACCTGAGGTTCAAGGACTCGGTGCCAAGTGCACTGTGGGGACCACGGGGCTCCTTAAAATCCATCAAGTGCTAAGAAACCACAGCTCTGCCTTGATTCTCCTCTAGTCTAGTGCAGTTAATGAGGAAGTTTTCTTAATACAGAGAAATACTTCAAAGAGGTTCTAATAAACATGCACTCTTCTTTTCAAGGGTGTAGTTTATTACTTTTCTCCTTTGAGAAGAGTTGTTTGCATCATTCTCTGGTTGATATGGATCCAGGGCATCTCCTAAGGAGGTTTGGACTGGTTGGAGCTTTCCCTTGAGGTCTGACACAGTGTGGACAACCTTGCTCCACATTTCCCAACCCCTTCCTGTCTCTGCTCAGTCTCCTGGGTCCTGCTTTGCTCACAGAACTGGCTGCACACAGCAAAGAGGGGTTTTTCTTCTTTTTTTGCAGCAATCTGGAGCCCATAAGGTTCACCTTTGGTAACAGACCCTCCTCAGCTGTGAGCCAAGTCCCCGCTGCCAGCAGTGAGGTTCAGCTCCCCCAAGGCAAAACTGTGCCAGAAATGTTTTAGACACCCAGGAAGGGAAATAATAAACAGGAATAAAGAGTTGGTACTGGGGGGACACTTGGGGATCCTGAGGGGCACTTATGGGGCGGTTTTGAGGGGGACATTTAGGGGACACTTGGGCATCCAGGGGGGCGCTTCGAGGTCGGGGACTGCGCCGGGGCTGGATGGCTGAAGAATGGACACACAGCCCTGGAACCGTTGGATCTCCTGGATAATTGAAGTGCCTCTAACGGAAGGTGCACGGCCTGCCTGCCCCTCCTGCCGAGCACCAGCTCCATCTCCTGCTCCTGCCCAGCAGCTTTCCAGAAATCCAGGGCTGGGTGTGGATTGAACGCTATGGCAAGGGGCAGGATAAAGTTACTTGGCTTCCACCTTTGGTGTCTCAGTGTTTGTGATCTTGGGAATCCTCACGAGCCTGAAACAATGGCAGATTATCTGTTCTCATAAGATGTGTACCTGGAGATTTTTTTTGATCTGTGTTTAAGTCTTCCTTGAAAATACAACTGATAGAGAACAATGGAAAAAAAATAAAAAGAGGAAAAAAAAAGAAAAAAAGCAAATACAAAGACAAAAAGGAAGAAAAAAGATAAAAAGGAGGAAAAAAGAGAAAAAAAGACAGAAAAAACAGGAAAAAAATGAGACAAATAATTTTTAAAAAAGACAACACGACACCGGCAAAAGAGCAAGAAAAACGGACAAAACGAACGCAAGACCAAACGCAAAGAACAAGAACCGCAGAAAAAAAAAGACAGAAAAAGAAGAAAACCGAAAAACGTATTACCCTCACTCCGCTCACGTGCAAATGGCCGCTGTGACCCGCCGCAAGGACTACAACTCCCGTGGTGCCCCGCGCAGTGCGCAGGCGCGGTGGTGGCCGTGCGGGGGCGTGGCCGCGCGCTGATTGGCCGCGGCGGTGTTCTCTAAGCACGGTGCGCGCGCAGAGCGCCGTGTCGACTTCCGGGAGTCGTTGATGGCGGCGGGGCCCGCATTGTGCTGTAAGAGCTGGCGGGGGGTGCGGGAGAGCGGGGTCTGGGGATCCCCTCGGGGGCTGCGGGGAGCGCGGCTGTGGGTGGAAAGGCTGGAGGGCTCGGGAGGGTTTGGCGGGGGGGTTCGGGGGTTCCCGAGGGTCAGAGCGCGGGGCCTTGGAACCCTCTCGGGGGCCGCGGGGCCCGGGGGGCCTCCCAAGAACTCGGATGGTCGATTCGGGTCCTGAGAAATTCCATCGGAAAAAACATTTGAAACTACCCAACCAACCAAAACGGGAAAAGTGAGAAAAAGTTGAAGGAAAAACTGCAAGGGCCAGGATGATTTTATTGCTTTGCTTCAGTTTTTCCTTGGTCTCCTCCTTCTCAGATTCTTTGCTCCCTTCCTTTACAGAAAGCTCTTCTGCTGTTCTGTGGCTTTGGGGTCCCTGAGAGGGTTTTGTGGTCCCTTGGGGGCTTTTAGGGGTCCCTGAGAAGGTTTTGGGGGGTCTGCGAGGGGGTTTGGTGTCCTGAGGGGACTTAGGGTGGATGTTGAAGGTTCTTGAAGGGTTTGGGAATCCCTGAGGGCGGTTTGGAGTCTCCGAGGAAATTGGGAGGTCCTGGGGGTCTTTGAAGCAGTTTTGGGAGTTTCTAGGGGGATTTCAGGAGTCCCAGAAAGTTTTGAGGGCCCCTGAAGAGGTTTTTGGGTCCCTGAAAGGGCTTGGGGGGTCCCAGGTGGGTTTTGCAGGTCACTGAGAGGGTTTAGAGGTCTGAGGAGGGGGGTTTTGATGTCTCTGAAGGGAATTGGGGTGTCCTTGATGAGGTTTTGATGAGTCCAGGGGTGGATTTCTGAGGGGCTTTCAGGAGTTTTGAGTCTCAGGACTCACCTGTTTGTGGTGCTGCCCCTCCTCTTTCCCCCCAGACATCATTAACCCCCCCAAATGTCTCCTAACCCCCCTTTTCCCTTTAATCCCTTTCCCCCACAGATCTCTTTTAACCCCCCAAGACCTCTTTTAACTCCCCTAAATGTACCCAAAGCCCCCCCTAAAACCCCCAAATCCCCATCCAACCCCCCCAGATCTCCCACAGCCCCCCCCTCAAATCCCTTCCAACCCCCCCAAAGAGGGATCACCCGGCACCCTGGGACAGGAACACAGTGGGCTGTACTGGGGGCACTGGGCTGTACTGGGAGAGCACTGGGGGGGCTCAGGTGTCCCACAACATCGTGGCCCAGCTCCAGGAGAGATCTGGGGAGCAGTGAGGAGGTACTGGACTGTCCAGGTCTGTGCTGGTCTGTCCTGGTCTCTCCTGGTCTGTACCCCCAAATCTCCAAAGCCCCTCCCCAGCTCCCCCAGGACCCTCCCAGGCCCCTGACTTGGTCCTGCTGCCCCTTGAGCATCTGCAGCTCCTGCAGAACCAGGCATTTCATCAGCAAATGTGCAGGTGACACCAAGCTGGGGGTGTGTTGATGTGCTGGAAGGCAGGAGGGCTCTGGAGCACAAGTGGTGTGAGGAGAGGCTGAGGGAGCTGGGGGTGTTGAGGCTGGAGAAGAGGAGGCTCAGGGGAGACCTCCTGACTGTCTGCAAGTCCCTGCCAGGAGGTTGGAGCCAGGTGGGGGTGGGGCTGTTCTGCCAGGAAGCAGCAGTAGGACAAGAGGGCTGGGTCTGGAGCTGTGCCAGGGGAGGTTTAGGTTGGATATTAGGAAGCAATTTTTTGCTGAGAGAGTAATCAGGCCTTGGAATGGGCTGGGCAGGGAGGGGGTGGAGTCAGCGTCCCTGGAGGTGTTGAAGGTGAGAGTGGATGTGGCCTCAGTGCCATGGTCTGGGAAGCACGGCGGGGTTGGATCCAGGGTTGGACTTGAGGACCTCGGAGGTCTTTTCCAACCTGGCTGATTCTGTGATTCTGTGATTGCCATTCCTATGGCAGCACATGCTTGAGGCTCTATCCCCAGGGTGATCGAGATGTCTGTCCATATCTATCTCCAAGGTTAGTCTGTAAATGTGTGGTGTTAGCAAAGCAGGCTGAGTTCTGGGCTGGTTGTAGAAGGAGAAGGAAGCCCAGAGGCCAGTGCAAGCAGGCAGCCCTGAGCTTGCAACTGATGTCCCCTCCCTGCAGGTTCCTGTCCTTGAGCCCAGGCCCTGAGGTGAGGCTGAGAAGTGGCGCGGAGGTGAGCCCAGAGCTGTCCCTGAGGTGAGGCTGAGAATAAGTGCAAGGCAGAGGTGCTGCTGAGGAAGGAGAGCCCTGTGGTGGGGAAGACACAAAGCTGTGACTGCCCATCCCCGAGCAGGTGCTGTGTCCATCCCCTGTGTGCCAGGTGAGCTGGGGCTTTGCTGCAGAGCTGTGGGCACTGATTTGAGCGTCTCCAAGTGCTGAGATGGTGGGCACCCAGGAACACAAACTGTGCCTGGCCACGGAGCCTGCAAGGAGGAGCAGGGACAGCCCTGTCAGTGTGGGGGGAGCAGCAAAGGCAGGGCCAGGAGCAGAGGCAGCAGCAGGGGAGCCCTGGGGGGCCGGGAAGCTCTTGTGTGGGTCAGGAAAGAGGCGCTGGGCACGAGGCCGGGGCTGTGCTGAGCAGGCCCAGCCGTCACATCCCCCCAGCCAACGCCGGCTGCCCGGGGGGCTTGGGAGGGACCCCCAGCCCGTGTGCCCCACACTGAGCTGGCAGAGAGAGAGCCAAGGGACAGGGATGTGGGCAGGGCCCCGGGTGAGGGACAGGCAGGGCCATTGCAGGGCCACGGTGAGGGCACAACCTGTGGCAGCAGAGCTGCCCAGGGCTGGGGGCAGCCGGGGGGGTTGGGACCAGCCAGTGCTGGGGCCGAGCAGAGCACGAGGCCTCTTGCAGAGCCCTGGAGCAGCCTCCCACTTGCCAGCCCTGCCCTGGTGGGGTGACACTGTCCTGTCCCTGCAGGACACTGCCCCAGAAATCTTTGTGGTGACCTTTTGTGTCTATTCCTGTTTTGTGATCCATCCTGGGGACCCAAGGGATCCTTTGCCATTCCATCCATGCAGCAGGAGTCACCCTCCTGCCCTTGACTCCCTGCAGAGGAACAAGTGCCCTCTCTCTGTTTGGGAGAAGCCAGATGCTGCCCCTGGGCCATCAGAAGTGGTGCTGAAGCCTCTTTCAGCCCAGACCCGGGTGCAGTTTTCTCATCCCCTCAGTGAGTGCCCGCTGCCCCAGCCGGCACTGACCAACCAGGGCGTTTGGCACACTGGGATTGGTGGTTTGGAGAAACACCCCCAGGCTGGCAGGGGGCCAGAGGACCTCGAGGAACAGCCCTGGCGAGTTTGAAGTGATACTGCATTAATACAGCTTTTGATTAATATACAGCAACTCAATCAAGTGGTCATGAAATGGTCTCATTCCCCTCATTCTCCTAATTAAACACTTTTCTTTGGGCTGAATCTTCATATTCTGGAGTACTTTTTGGCTGAATCCTAACTTTTTGCAGTTTGGGAGGGTTCATCTTGCTATTTCTGAAGGGTTTTTTGCCTGAGTATCGATGGTTTGGGTTTTCTGGGCTGAATCTTGGTGTTTTGGAGGTTTTTATGGACACAGGATTTCTGATGTGTTCTAGAGATGGACTTGGGCAGGAGGAACCCCCAAGCCAACGTGCTCAGCCCTTGTTTTCCCCCCCATCAGGATTTCTCCTTCCCGAAGCTTGGCCAGATGAAGGAGGCTGCGAGGAAGAGGAAGATGCCTTGGTCCCCCCAGGCAGGTGAGGAGGAAGTCAGTGTCCCTTTGGGCGGGTGTTGTGCTGGCTCTGTCAGCCGAGCATGGCCCCGGCTGCAGGACAACCCCGCTGGCGCCGCCGTCCTGCCGGGGCCGGAGTTGGGGGGATGTCCTTGGCCTTCCCTGTGGGCCGGAGGCAAATCCCCTCCTGTCCTTCTTGCTTCCTGCCCCAGGCCCCGAGCTGAGGACGGAGAGCCCGGAGGACAAATCCCCCCGTGAGAGCCTGGTGGGAGAGGCCGTTTTGAAGGGCTCCCCGGCGCAGGAAGGCAGCGGGGAGGAAAAGGGCCGGAGATCCCCCCGCAGGAGGGGCTCCAAAGCCAGCCCAGGGTGCTCTGAGGAGGAAAGAGCCAGCCTGTGCCGGGAAGGCGGCCGGAGCTTGAGGGGGAGCTCTGAGCTGGTGGTCCCTGAGCAGCCTCCCAGCAGGGAGAAGCCCTTCAAGTGCTTGGAATGTGGGAAGAGCTTCAAGGCCAGCACCACCCTCCTCATCCACAAACACATCCACACTGGAGAACGGCCCTACACGTGTGGGGAATGTGGGAAGAGCTTCAACTGCAGCTCCCACCTGATCCGACACAAGCGCATCCACACTGGGGAACGGCCCTACACGTGTGGGGAATGTGGGAAGAGATTCAGGGACAGCTCCACCCTCCTCACCCACCAGCACATCCACACTGGGGAACGGCCCTACACGTGTGGGGAATGTGGGAAGAGCTTCAACTGCAGCTCCAACTTACGCATCCACTGTCGTGTCCACACTGGGGAACGGCCCTACACCTGTGGGGAATGTGGGAAGAGCTTCAGTGACATCTCCACCCTCCGCAGCCACCAGCGCATCCACACCAGAGAGCAGCCCTACACGTGTGAGGAGTGTGGGAAGAGCTTCAGTACGAGCTCCAACCTCCTCGTCCACCAACGCATCCACACCGGAGAACGACCCTACAAGTGCTTGGAATGTGGGAAGAGATTTCAGACCAGCTCACATCTCCTCCTGCACCAGCGGACGCACACGGATGAGAGGCCCTTCCGCTGCACTGACTGCGGGAAGGGCTTCAAGCAGAGCTCCACCCTTGTCACCCACCAGCGCATTCACACTGGGGAGCGGCCCCACAAGTGCTTGGAATGTGGGAAGAGGTTTCAGACCAGCTCACATCTCCTCAGTCATGAGCAGACACACACGGATGAGAGGCCCTTCCGCTGCACCGACTGCGGGAAGAGCTTCTGCCAGAACTCCGCCCTCGTCACCCACCGACGCATCCACACCGGGGAGAGGCCCTACAAGTGTGGGGAGTGTGGGAAGAGCTTTGCCCAGAGCGGTACCTTGACCAGACACCAACAGACCCACCGGTAAGAGAAGCGCCTCGAGTGCCCCGACTGCAGGAAGAGCTTCGACTGCTGCTGCAACTCCATCAGCCATTGAAGGACCCCCGTTGGGTGATCCACAGGGACCCACGTTGGGCACAGACCTGGTGACCCTTGTTCCAGGTGATCCATGCTGGGCACACACCTGGTGACCCGTGTCCAGCCCCTGTCCCGACCCCTCTGACAGTGAGGGTGACCCAGGGTCTTGTTAACTGATCCCTTGGGCAAGATTAGAGTTAGTTTATCTATCTATCTGTCTATCTATCTATCTATCTATATGTAGGGTTCAATTTAGATCAATTTTGTTTCCCTGTAGAGTAGGTTTGGGGCAGTTTTGGCTCCTGTCTATAGTGATCTAAAACCATAAAAATAACACTTCCTCTCTCTGGCTCCAAGCCCAGCCTGTCCTTTCCAGGAGTGGATGTTCTCCCCCCTTCCCCGGGCCGTTCCTTTGCTCCTGGGCAGCAAAGCCCCCGCTGCTTCTGCAACTGGAGAGTGTTGGAGCCATGGACCATTAACATTCCAGTCTCTCCCAGCTCTGCACCCCAAAAGTCGAGCGGGATCAATGTGTCCCCTCAAAGTGACTCAATCCCGTAGCAGTTCATATTCCAGGCAGAATGCCAAAGGGCATCCTGGGACTCAAAGTCCTTCTGTCTCTGTCGCACGTGCGCAGTGAAGTGCTCGGATGGGAGTGCTTGAGGAGGTCCCATGTCACCGTTTGAAGTGTCTGTATAAGCTTGTGTTGATCTTAATAAAGCTCATTGGGTTACTGCACCCCCGTGTCGACTGGGTTCGTGCAAGACAAATGCTCTAAATGGCCGCCCCAATCGGGACATTCAACAGGCGTCGGTAACCAGAGGCCACAGGCCTTGGGACATCTTGCCATGGCATCTGTCCTGATGGAATTCCAAGGAAAAAGGAAGAGCTCTTTGACAAATCGTGCGCATCAGTCACCTCTGCAAAGACAGGACAAAAAGGGAAAAAGGACAAAAAAGGACAAAAGAAGAAAAATCCGGCTTCGGCAAACAAGAGGTGACCTATTAGGATGGGAGGGATGTATTCCCACCCACGAGGGGAGGTGTTCCCCAGAAATTAAAGAAGAAGCTGAAGCTGTCAGCCAATTCTTAAAAACGCTGGACAAAGACGTAGCAGAAAATAAACCGTTGGTGCTCTTAAATTGGATCATCACAAATGAACCGGCACTTCCATCAACCGGAACCCATCAGATACATCTTGGCGAGGAATTGGAAATGGACTCATCAAAAAAGCGAGTTCTGGAGGCGTTGGAGGCATTTAAAAACTGGGCTGCATGGAAGGAAATAACGATGGCCTTATATGCTCGCTACAGGGGAGCAAATCCAGCCGCAGCAATGGGCCCTGCTTCCCCTGTCCCTCCTGCAGCCCCTGCTGTAAGGGGGTACTTTTGAATTAGATGATCAATGGAGCATAGAGGCGTGAGAACGGGATCATATTAGGATGTGAAACCAGCTGGAGTATGGTACAATGTAACTTCATGGCAGGAGCGAATTGTAAGGTCCATTGTGCTTTTTAGCAAGTCAGCCTGATATCCCCTATTATCAGAGCTGAGTTCTTCCTTGGTTTTGCTACATATTGCAAGATAGATACATCTACCCTTGAAACACAATGGTAGAGGTCATCCATAGGAGTGAGAAAGAAAATGATGGAAGATTCTGTGGGCAGGGGTCGCTCGCCCCTTGCCCTACAAGTAGGGCATGCACAGACTGTTGCCATGAGGTGATGATCAGGGGGGGTTTGGCTGCCACTCAGGCATCACCTTATACTGGGTACTGGCCCTACGTGGTGTAATGTGGAACTGATAAAATGGGGTGTCAGAGCTGCTGAGTCGAGCGATCCTCATCCTGCCACCGAGCCTGTGTTGCTCCGCGGGGACGCCCGCTAAGCACGGGCACCGACCAGCTGCTGCAGATCCTGACAGCCCTGGCCTGTCTGTGTGGGTAAGCACAGGTTATTGAGAGGAAGCAACTGAGAGAACAAACTTTTAATTATCCTTTTAGTGTTCCTTTAATTCCCCTTTTATGTTTATAGGATTTTCTTTTTCCTTTAGTTTCCCTCTTTACTAACCAATATCGTGTTATCCATAATATTGTGTTAAGATCCTTTTTTGGTATCCCTTTTCACTTGTTAATACTGTATTAAATGCTGTTAGTAGTATTTGTTTTAACGCTGCCCCATAAGGTGGTTATTTTGTATCCTTTTTTAGTTTTAGTCCTTGATTCTCTTTGCTAAGTTTATTATTATTATTATTCTCACTGTAATAAAAGATATTTTGTGTGTTTGAATATTTCTGGCACTTGTCTTTATTCCGGACATGTATCCAAACTGTTACAATTCCCTCCCACAGAGGTTCTGCAATCCCTGCCTTGTCCTTCCCATGCCTGGCAATGGCTGCAGGAGGACTTGCCCTCTCCCCTTCCCTGCTGAGCCTGAGCAGTCTGGAACTCTGCCAACCCTCCTTGTTGCCCTGTTTGCAGACTGGTTCCAGGTCTGCCTTTGCCAAGGCCCCAGGAAGCTCTGGGCTGGCTCTGGCCTTTCCAAGGGTTTGGGAGAGGTCTCCCAGTGACACTGCCCAGCCTTCTCAATATCCCTGACACCAAAACCTTTTCCATAGCCCACACTTGCAGAGGAGTGCCCAGGACACAACACAGGTTGTCCTGCTGGTTCTGGAGAATGAGAAGGGATTTCTTCCTCGAGGCCAACCCCTCCAATTGGATTTGAGTGCAGCTGAAAGGTTCCCTCAGCATTTTGCTCAGTGCCTCCCTGCCCTGAAGGTTTGTGGCCATCAGGCTGGAGCTGAGGGGGTTGGGCAGGTGCCTGAGGAGGGGGGAGAACAAGGGCTGTGTCCAACTGTGCCAGGAGGGCTGTGCTGGGCAAGGATGAGGAGGCTGCAGAAAACAGTGGCACTGGGGAGGGGAGAGGAGCAGCTGGAGAGACCTTGTGCCTGCCCACGCTGGGCAGGAGCTGCCCCAGGATGGCAGCTCTGAAGCACTCCCAGGATGTCCCTGGGAACAGGAGGGGAAGACTGGATCTGAAAAGGGAACCTGGAAAGCAGAGAGCAGGAGTGTCATGGTGACACTGCAGGAGAGTTGCAGCCCTGGAGCAAGGTGACAGAAGAAGTGCCCCAGTCCATGCAGTGGCCTCAGAAGATCCCACAGCATCCTGGAGATGCTGGAAGGGAGCCCAGCTCTGCTTCACAAGTTCCCAGGGCCTGTCCCTGCCTGTGCTCCAAGGGCTTCCACCCCCCAGGACTGTGCTCAGAGAGCACTCAGGCCTTACAGCGTTAAAGGGGCTCAGGAGGACAGTGTGGGAGTGGCAAGAGAGCAGCTCTGCAAAGACCAAGCCCTGCTGCTCCCTGGCAGTGCTGCTGGGCTGGGATTATTGTCCCCTTCCCCTTTGCAAATACCCCCTGTCCTGCAGTGTGCTGTCCTTTAGGAACATCTGAGAAGAAGGGTCTTGGACAAAGAAGGCACTGCAGGGTCCTTTATATGGTTTAAATACTCAGAGCACAATTTATCATTTATACATCCCTGGGTCAAATTGAATGTGTAGACACTAAATTAGAAGGCAGAGGCATAATAATATTTCATTGCACAGAAAATTATGGCAAGAAGAACTCGATGACGTCCACAAAAACCTGAGCAGGAAGGCTGGGGAATTAAGGAGTCCCATTCTGAATGCTACACACCAGAAAACAGGCACTTTATTGCTCCTGAGAAGCATCCAGTCATCATTTTCCTCAGGGCATCCTTGAGCTCCTGGTTCCTCAGGCTGTAGATGAGGGGGTTCAGTGCTGGAGGAACCACTGAGTACAGAACTGACAGGGCCAGATCCAGGGATGGGGAGGAGATGGAGGGGGGCTTCAGGTGGGCAAATGTACCAGTGCTGACAAAGAGGGAGACCACGGCCAGGTGAGGGAGGCACGTGGAAAAGGCTTTGTGCCGTCCCTGCTGAGAGGGGATCCTCAGCACAGCCCTGAAGATCTGCACATAGGAGAAAACAATGAAAACAAAACAACCAGGTGCTACACAGCCACTAACCCCAAGGAGCCCAAGTTCCCTGAGGTAGCCTGAGTGTGAGCAGGAGAGCTTGAGGATGTGTGGGAGTTCACAGAAGAACTGGCCCAGGGCATTGCCCTGGCACAGGGGCAGGGAAAATGTATTGACTGTGTGCAGCAGAGCATTGAGAAAGCCAGTGGCCCAGGCAGCTGCTGCCATGTGGGCACAAGCTCTGCTGCCCAGGAGGGTCCCGTAGTGCAGGGGTTTGCAGATGGCAACGTAGCGGTCGTAGCACATGATGGTGAGGAGGGAAAACTCTGCTGACATGAAGAACAGAAAGAAAAAGACCTGTGCAGCACATCCCGTGTAGGAGATGGTTGTGGTGCCCCAGAGGGAATTGTGCATGGCTTTGGGGACAGTGGTGCAGATGCAGCCCAGGTCTGTGAGGGAGAGGTTGAGCAGGAAGAAGCCCATGGGGGTGTGCAGGTGGTGGTCGCAGGCTACGGCGCTGAGGATGAGGCCGTTGGCCAGGAGGGCAGCCAGGGAGATGGCCAGGAAGAGCCAGAAGTGCAGGAGCTGCAGCTCCCGCCTGTCTGCCAATGCCAGGAGGAGGAACTGGGCCATGGAGCTGCTGTTGGACATTTGTTGTTTCTTAGCATAGGGCCTGTTCAGAAAAGGAAAAGACAGGGAACAGTTAAGACAGACCTCTGTTAAAAAGGAACTGCATTTTTAAAAGAAATTGATGTGTCAAATGTCACCAAATGCACTGCCAAGGAGTCAGTTTTACTCTGCTGAAGTGGGACATGGAACTTTTTTGGTAGAGCTCTCACACAAGGAATGTCAGAGGTAACAGACCTTGAATCCCAAAGTTCCACCTCTACACTCATGACTCAGAAGAGCTGGGGCTGCAGAGCAGAAACTTAGCCTGAGCTTAGAATAAATGTTACTGTGTTTTTTATTTTTACAATCACACCTGGGGAAGGTTCTGTTCCACTGCAGGAATCCTCATGTCTATGGCCCAGCACACAGTGCCCAGCAGAGCTGCAGGGAAGGGCCCCAGAGCTGCCTGAACACCCCCTCCCCCAGGCCTTGGGGGCTCTTGCCCCCCACTCCCTGCCCAGGGCTCTGCTGCCTGGAGCTGTCCCTGCCAGCAGCTGCTTCCCTGGGCCAGGGCTGAGAAAGTGACACTGATGTATCTATAAGACAGTTTTGATGTCTGATACTCTCAGGTTCAATCCCCTCTAATCTAACAGAGTTCAAATTGCAGTGTCTCCTCCTGTGCTCAGAGATTGATTTCCCTGTCTCAGTCAGCACCCAGACAACCCAGAGTATAACACTGAAAGAACTGGTTCATTCTCTTTAAGGTACCCCCTGTCTGTCTGTGCCTCTTGCAAATACCTTCTGGGAAATTTCCTGCTTTGATCTGGAGCTGTGACCAGCCCTCATCCCTGCAGCCCACTGTGGAGATCAGAAGGACTCTGCCCTGCTCTGCCCTCCCAGGAGTTGTTCCTTCCCCACAGCCCTTCTCCCCCAGCCCCGTGGCAGCTCCTTGGCCGGGCTGAGAGCTGCCCCTGGCAGGCAGCAGAGTCCCTGCCCCAGCACACAGAGCCCTGGGGGCAGGACCCTGCTCTGCCCCACAGCCCTGGGCACCCCTGGCTGCACCCCCACCTTCCCACCCCACAGCCAGCCCTGGCACAGGGAACCTTCTGGCCCTGGGCCTCTGAGGGGGCAGCAGCAAGTCCTGCTCTGCAGCAGCTTCTCCTGCTGCACCCCAGCAAATCCAGCAGAGCCATCCTGACAGCTCCTGCCACTGCTGCCATTTGGCAGCTGGCAGAGGCACTTGCAGGAACTCCCCTGCACTGCTCTGCAGCCACAGCCTGACCGTGGCAAAGGGCTGGCAAGGTTCCTGCCCTGAGCAGCTCTGCCCTGTCCTCCCAGCCCAGGATCCCTTGAACCTCCTGCTCCCTTCTCCTCTCTGCCCTTGCTGCCTGCAGCTCCTGCCCTGCTCTGCCATGTGGCCACTTCCCCTGCACTGCAGCAACTGGGAGAGTCCTGCTGAAAGATCCTGGAAGCTGTGGGATGTGCCAGCTTTAGGAGATGCCTCCAGGAAGGGAAGCTGAACTTTCCTACAGCCAGAGAATTCTTCCTTCAAATCCTGGGAAGGTTTCTCCTGTGGTGAGAGCTCAGTCACCTCCCAGCCCAGGCTGCCTCTCATCTCTGTTCCTTCTCTCCTGTGCCCTGGGTGCTGCAGGCAGTGCCCTCAGCCCTGCTGGGCTGTGCAGAGGAGCTGCTCCTGGGCAGAGCTGTCTCTTTGAAGCTCTTCTTTGTTGCCAGGAGCTCCCTGTGTGCCAGGAGCCCGGCCCAGCTCAGCAGCACAGCAACAGCTCCAGGCAGCCCTTTCTCTGCCCCTCTGGGCTCCTCCAGCTGTCCCTGGGGCTCCAGGGGAACCTGCTGGCACACAGCTAAAGGAAATAATGATGTGCCTTCTCTCAGCTGGGCACAGACACTTCTTTCAGCACTGTCATTTCTCCAAACAGACACAGAGTTAAGTTCAAGAGGCCCCTTTTCATGTCCCATCCTTAGACAGGAAACCCAGACAGTGCCCAGGAGGGATCTCCTTCACCCCCACTGAGGGAAGGGACTCAGCTGAGTCAACAGAGGTGTCTCCTTGTGGCTCTGCAGACCTGGGGCCAGAAGGACACTCAGCTCCCTCCACAACCCCCATGGGCTGGGATTCCTCCTGCCCCAGCTCAGTGGGCCCAAAACAGGCCCCTGCAGGTGATTCCTTGTCCCAGCTCCCATGGGAATGAAGGAAGACCAAAGCCAGGAGTGACCTGCTGGGACACAAACCCCTGGTTCCTTCTGAGGGGCCAGAGGTGACTGAGATTCCTGCTGGGAACTGCAGGCTCCAATGGAGCAGTTCCTAGGGACAGGGCAGCAGTTGTGGGATCTCCTTGGAGGCTGTGGGACATTACTTTGGCCAACTGTGGTGGCAGAAGGTGCCCACATGTAGGACAGGGGAACCTGTCACTGTTCCTTCTGTCCAGGGCAGCCCATTGAGGTGTTCAGGTGACCAAATGGAGTCAGGTGGCACAGGGAGAGAGGTCTCTCTCCTGTTCTTTATCGGGGTATTTTCTACATGTGCTCAGAGTACAATGGCAGTTTTCTCCTGGACATCCCTTCAATGCTGAACCTAATTGAGGGCAGCTGAGCCTGGATTGAACAGCCAAAGAGGGGCCTGTAGTGCAGGGGAGGTGCCAGGGCTCTGCAGCACAAGTGCAGCAGCTGCCATGGACAGCACAGGGCCTGTGCAGGAAGCCCGTCCCCATTCCCAGCAGTTGTGGGACAGGCACCACCCAGGGCTTCTCAGACACATTGGGGGCCTTTGGGGCAGGGAGTGAATCCCAGCCCTGCAGGGACACAAAGGCTGTCCCTTCTCTGCCCAGCCAAGGCCGGGCCAGGCACGAGTCCAAATCCCATCAGCCCAGGCTGTCCACACTTGTTCCCTCCCTCTGCTGGCTCTGCTCTCCCCCAGCATTTCAGCAGCATGTGCTGATCTCCTCAGGGATCAGGCCTGGGATTTTCCCCCTGGGCCTGAGTCCCAGCACGTCCCCCCCCAAGGCCATTGTCAGCAAAGCCTCTGCCCAGCCCAGCTCTCGGGGCTTTCAGAGCAGCTTTCCCCACTGCAAGTCTGTTCTGACCCCGGTGCCCCCGCTGAGGGGCTGCAGCCAGACAGGCCCCAATGCCCTGCGTGTGGGGCACAGGAGGAGGAGCTGCAGCCCCAAGTCTCTCTTCCTTCCACTTGCAGGCAATAACAGCCCAGGCCTGCTGAGACAGTTCCCAGGTTTTGGTGCTGTGATGGGTTGGGAGAGAAGGCCAAGGAGACACAGGAGAGAAAGAGCAGGAGAGAGGTGTCCTCAGCAGGAAGGAGCTTCTGGGACCTGTGGAGCTGCTCTGGGGGATGAAGGAATTGGGTGAACTTTTGTGGGTGAGGGTGAGAGGAGAGAGTGGTTTGGGTGACCTTGTGGAGTGAGACAAAGAGCCCATTGAAGTTGGCTTTGATAACCCTGGAATTCACTGGAAAGGCACCAGGACAGGATGCAAAGAGTCCCAGAGGTTTGTGCAGGGTCTTGTTCAAGACCCCCCTTGGCACACAGGCCTTTAGAGCACAGCTGGCAGGTTGGTGGGCAACAGGGAGGCTCGTCTGCATCTGCTTCTGTCCAAGAGGAACCAAGAGGTTCCCTTAGAAACTAACCATAGCAATAGGAATGTATGATGGTTGCCATGGTAACTGACTATAGCAATAAGAATGTATGATGGTTGCCATGGGAACCGACCGTGGCAACAGGAATGTATGCTGGTTGCCATGATAACTGCCCATAGCAATGGGACTGTATGATGGTTGCCATGGTAACTGACTGTAACAATGGAAATGTATGATGGTTGCCATGGTAACCGAGCATAGCAATGAGAATCTATGATGGTTGCCATGGTAACAAACCGTAACAATAGAAATGTGTGATGGTTGCCATGGTGACTGTAGCAACGGGAATGATTGATTCTTGTCGTGGTAACCGACCGTAGGAATGGGAATGTATGATGGTTGCCATGGTAACTGACCGTAGCAATGAGAATGTATGATGGTTGCCATGGTAACTGACTGTACCAAAGGGAAATATGATGGTTGCCATGGTAACTGACCATAGCAATTTGAATGTATGATGGCTGTCATAGTAACCAACCATCAAAGCGGGAATGTATGCTGGTTACAATGCCAGACGACCGTAGCAGTGGGAAGTATGATGGTTACCGTGGTAACTGACTGTGAAACAGGAATGTATGCTGGTTGCCAGGGTAACCGACTGTAGCAATGGGAATTTATGCTGGTTTCAATGGCAACCGACCATAGCAGTAAGAATGTATGAATGGTAACTGACTGTAGCAACCGAAATGTGTGATGGTTGCCATGGTAACTGACTGTAGAACAAAAAATGTATGCTCATTGCCATGGTAACTGACCATAGCAATGGGAGTGTATGATACCTGCCATGGTAACCAATCATAGCAACAGGAATCTATGATGGTTGCCAGAGTAACTGACTATAGCAACGAGACTGTATGATGGTTGCCATAGTAACTGACCATACCAATGGGACTGTATGACGGTTGCCATGGCAACTGACCTTTGCAGTGGGAAATGTGTGATGCTTACCATGGTAACTGACCATAGCAATAAGACTGTATGATGATTGCCATGATAACTGAGTGTAGCAATGGGAATGTATGATGGTTGCCATGGTAACCAACTGTACCAGTGGGAAGTATTATGGTTCCTGTGGTAACTGACCGTACCAATGGAAATGTATGCTGGTTGCCATGGTAACCAACCATAGCAATAAGAATGTATGATGGTTGCCATGGTAACTGACCCTAGCAACTGGAATGTGTGATGCTTGCCATGGTAACAGACCAAAGCAATGGAAATGTTTGATGGTTACCATGGTAACTGACTGTAGCAACTGGAGGTATGATGGTTGCCATGGTAACTGACTGTAGCAAGGGGAATGTGTGATGGTTGCCATGGTAACTGACTAAAGCAATAGGAAATGTATGATAGTTGCCATGGTAACCAACCATGACATAAAGAATGCATGATGGTTGCCATGGTAAGTGACCCTAGCAAGTGGAATGTATGATGGTTGCCATGGTAACTGAGCATAGCAATGGGAATGTATGCTGGTTGCCATGGTAACTGACCGTAGCAGTGCGAATGTATGATGATTGCCATCGTAACTGACCGTAGCGATGGAAATGTGTCATGGTTGCCATGATAAACTGACTGTAGCAACTGGAAGTATGATGGTTGCCATGGTAACTGACTGCAGCAACAGGAATGCATGATGTTTTCCATGGGATCTGACCGTAGCAACAAGAATGTATGTTATTTGCCATGGTAAATGACTATAGCAACATGACTGTATGATGGTTGCCATGGTAACCTACTTTAGCAATGGGAATGTATGCTAGTTGCCATGGTAACTGACCGTAGGAATGGGAATGTATGCTGTTTGCCATGGTAACTGATGATAGCAATGGGACTGTATAATGGTTACCATGGTAACCAAGCGTACCAGTGGGAATGTATGATCATTGCCATGGTAACTGACTGTAACAATGGGAATGTATGATGGTTGCCATGGTAACTGACCATAGAAACTGGAATTCAGATGGTTGTCATGCTAACTGATCGTGCCAACACGGCTGTATGATGGTTGCCATGGTAACTGATTGTAGCAGTGGACCGTATTATGGTTACCATGGTAACTGACCACAGCAATGGTAATGTATGATGGTTGCCATGTTAACCGACCGTAGCAGTGGGAATGTATGGTGGTTGCCATGGTAACTGACAGTAGCAAAAGGAATGTATGATGATTGCCTTGGTAACTGACCATAGCAACAGGACTTTATGATGGTTGCCATAGTAACCGACCGTAGCAATGTGAGTGTATGATGGTTGCCAAGGTAACTGACTGTACCAATGGCAATGTATGATGGTTGCCGTGGTAACTGACCATGGCAATGAGAATGTATGCTGGTTGCCATGGTAACCAAGCATACCAGTGGGAATGTATGATCGTTGCCATGGTAACTGACTGTAACAATGGGAATGTGTGATGGTTGCCATGGTAACTGACCTTAGCAATGGGAATGCTGGTTTTCATGACAACTATGATTTACTTAGACTATGAGCACGATATTTTCATCTGCAAAAACATCTGTGAGTGCCCAGAGATCTCCCAAGATGGACTTTAAAGGTCTCAAGCACAGGAGCACTAGAGAGGGGCTAAGGAGCTGTGGCCTCACTGGTGTGGAGACTGAGGACAGCACAGGACAGCCCTGAGAGGGCTTGAAGGGAGGATTTAGAGATGGTGGATCCTTTTGTCAGAGCAGAAAAGAGCATGAGTGTGCTGGTTTAAGAGTTAACCAGCAGGGGAAATGAACTCAACTCAAAGGAGAGATTATAAGTCAGAATAACAATTTACTAAAATAATACAGTAAGTACAATCATACAAACAAACAATTGGTCTTAACCCACAAAACCCAAATGTATAACCCAGTACCCTGGGGCATGAACAACGTGGCGTTCCTTGGGCCCTGTTTGAGTCCAAAGTAAAGGGAGAGGGGAAGAACCTGCTGGTGGGAGAGCTGTTGCAGTCTGGTCAAAAGTGGTGATTGCAGTGAGATGCTGGTGGGAGAGCTGTTGCAGTCTGGTCAAAGTGGTGATTGGAGTCCAGTATAGGGTGGTGATCCAAGTCTGTTTGAGAGCGATGAGCCGCAGTCCTTCTCTGGATCCCACAGAGTGGTTAAAAATGTTCCAAGACTCCAAGATTATATATCCTGCAGTTCAGGCAGGAATGCTCAGCACTTCCCTCAGGGCGGGGAGTTCCACAAAGGGTGTGAGGACAGGAGCATCCTCCTATCTCACAGGCCTCTTAACACCTAGTTTATAGCCTGAGGAGTCAGGCTCTATGGGCAGAGGGTGTAAATGGTTCATTGATATCAGTTTCTGGGAAATGGCATGGAAGGCTATAGAATACACAGTTTTGGGTTACACCCATACCCTGATGAACTGGTCTCAGTTGTCCTAACTAGGACACCTACAAACAAATACACTAGGTGTTTTTTCCCCAGGTCTGACTCTATATCAATATCAATGTATTTTCTTATGACATCTTTCAGCTTATTCAGAAAAATCTGTGGGTGACTCATTCGTATCCTGTCTAACTTCATACATCTTAGACCAGTTTATTGCCTTTGCATTTGCTACTGCAGTGGCACAGTCTGCTGTGTTCGCAGCACTCAACTCTGGGGTCCCCCCTGCAATCGAGGCACACAGCCCCGTTTTTACAGCTCTCACACCGCTATCGCCACTGACAATCAACGGCTCCAGCGCTTGTCTGCGGTGCTGGGTTGCTCGGTTCCACAAACACCCCGGGGCTGGCACCTTCACTGCCACCGTCAGAGCCAGCGACCCCGATGCCTGTCACCGTCACTACACCGGCTGGTCTTGGCGCATCTCTCGCCGCGATTTCTAAAGTCTCCCTTCCCTCTACAACAGATGCCGCATCTACAGTAACTTTTTCTGGTGTCACCACGCCGAAAGCAACCCCAGTAAAAGCTGACTTTTTAGACCTCACAGTTCTTGTCACGTCACTGGTAGAACTCACAACTTCAGCTCTCACTTCCTCTGCTGTGCCTGTGCTCACCTCTGCTGTTACCGTGACAACCCCATCTGCTCCGGCAAAGCCACGTGCAGCTGCAAGGGAACGGGCTGCTCTCCCCACACTCACCGGAACAGGCGGGGAGGGTCTCGCTTCCATTGCCCCTGTGGGGCCAGGAGTCGCTCCTGCTGTTATCCCTGTTGCGATCAAACCAGACATTACCTCCGAGCTCGCCAGCCCTGCAGCGTCTGTATTACCCCCGCCCAGCTCTGCCGCGCCGAAAGCAGTTCCAACAAAAGCCGACCTTATAGATCTTATCTGTGCCGCTGTGCCCGCTCCGGCCAAACCGACAGCCTCTGTTCCATCGTCTACGCCAGCGGGACTCGCTCCCGCCACTTTCTCAGGCTTCCTTTTCCCCATCGGGGCTCTCTTGTACTGCTTTTTCCACTCAGGCCGCGTTAAAAGAAATAGAAACAATTCTGCACACCGGATTTCTTCCCATTTTTCCTCTCTATGTAGCATCATAAGTTGCATTACAGTATCTAATTCGAACGTTCCAAGTTTTGGCCACGCTACCCCCTTTGGTTCCCGTATAAAGGCCACACATTCATAGATAACCAACACAGTTCTTGCTTCTTTAAAGGTGTTTCAGATTGTCCCAGGGGTGTAAAATTAGGACTAAAGGGGAGTCCTCCGTACCCCCTTGGATTGTGTACTGCCCATACTGTTTAATAGACACAGAAAAACTTTTCACTGCGAGACTTAAACCTGCAGGTCTAGGGTTACAAAGTTGTTACTTTAACCACTTAACTACAGAGCCCCCCCAGCTCCTTGTAGCAACAGAGCACTCTGGAAGGGCGTCCCCCTCCCACCAAAACAAAACCCAGCCCTAGGCTGACACAAATCCACTCTGACCTGCACTCGGTGAAACCCTTTTTGCCTCCGGAAATTGACTCTCACGACTTCCGGGCCCAAGTCCAAGCCTTTCCAGTACCACCGTGTTCCCTGTCTCCTGGGAAACATAAAAACTCTTCTGCAGCTGTTAACAAAAAAAAAAAAACTTTTTCCTTATTCACCCTTTTCTTAACTCACCTCTGTGCTCCATGCTTGGTTCTGTGGAGCTGGGGCTTCCCTAGATCACTGCGGGAATTCTAAAAAACGCCGGCTGATGAAGAATTCCTGCAGGATGAAAGTTTCCAATCTGGAGTAGCCTCAGGTCTCTGATTTCCCCATATGGGCCACCAGCTGATGCCTAAGGGTGCTGAGGAAAACAACTCCGGAGCAGTTAATTGAGGATGAGATAAGAAAAGGGTTTAATTTGTGCCTAGGCATAAAGATCACAGGACACGCGCGCAGGCCGTGTTCAGGTGTCACAATTTATAATACTGCCCGACCAATTCAAGTTTTGTCCATCCCGTAGTTTTGTCCATCCCGTAACTTTTGCCCTGGCCCACCCCCTGGCCCACCCCCTGGGAACTGGGTCTGGGGGCTTTTCTTCATCATCTTCATCTTCTTCAAAGCACAAAGGGTACATGGTCACCTAGTTTCTGACCGTGTTCTGTGGTTCAGGCCAAGATATGAGTGTTCTCTAAACAGCATAGACCTTGCCTTGACAAAAGACTAAACATTTTCTACTGGAATTCAGGGATTGATATGGGGAACATAAAATGGGGTGATGGGGTAGGGAATGTGTAAACTATTGTGCCAAAGGGTGAGGGATATAATATAGCTACTTCTAAAAGCTACTTCTACTACTTATAATTACTTATAAAGCTTATAAAATTAGAAAAAAAAAAAGAAACTAAAAGAGCCGTAAGGCATCAATGGAAGTGCCGGTTCATTTGTGACGATCCAATTTAAGAGCGCCAATGGTTTATTTTCTGTTACGTCTTTGTCCAGCATTTTTAGGAATTGGCAAATAGCTTCAGCTTCTTCTTTAATTTCTGGGGAACACCTCCCCTCGTGGGTGGGAATACATCCCTCCCATCCTAATAGGTCACCTCTTGTTTGCCGAAGCCGGATTTTTCTTCTTTTGTCCTTTTTTGTCCTTTTTCCCTTTTTGTCCTGTCTTTGCAGAGGTGACTGATGCGCACGATTTGTCGAAGAGCTCTTCCTTTTTCCTTGGAATTCCATCAGGACGGATGCCATGGCAAGATGTCCCAAGGCCTGTGGCCTCTGGTTACCGACGCCTGTTGAATGTCCCGATTGGGGCGGCCATTTAGAGCATTTGTCTTGCACGAACCCAGTCGACACGGGGGTGCAGTAACCCAATGAGCTTTATTAAGATCAACACAAGCTTATACAGACACTTCAAACGGTGACATGGGACCTCCTCAAGCACTCCCATCCGAGCACTTCACTGCGCACGTGCGACAGAGACCGAAGGACTTTGAGTCCCAGGATGCCCTTTGGCATTCTGCCTGGAATATGAACTGCTACGGGATTGAGTCACTTTGAGGGGACACATTGATCCCGCTCGACTTTTGGGATGCAGAGCTGGGAGAGACTGGAATGTTAATGGTCCACGGCTCCAACACTCTCCAGTTGCAGAAGCAGCGGGGGCTTTGCTGCCCAGGGGCAAAGGAACCGCCCGGGGAAGGGGGGGAGAACATCCACCCCTGGAGGGGACAGGCTGGGCTTGGAGCCAGAGAGAGGAAGTGTTATTTTTATGGTTTTAGATCACTATAGACAGGAGCCAAAACTGCCCCAAACCTACTCTACAAGGAAACAAAATTGATCTAAACTGAACCCTACATATATATAGATAGATAGAGATAGATAAACTAACTGTAATCTTCCCCAAGGGATCAGTTACAAGACCCTGGGTCACTCTTGCTGTCAGGGGGGTCGGGACAAGGGCTGGACACAGGGGTCATCAGGTCTGTGCCCAGCATGGATCACCTGGAACGTGGGTCACCAGGTCTGTGCCCAAAATGAGTTCCTATGGATCATCCAATGGGGGTCGGGCCACTCGTAGCGCTTCTTTTAACGGTGGGTCTGTTGATGTTTGGTCAAGGAAGAGCTGTGGGCAAAGCTCTTCCCACACTCCCCACACTTGTAGGGCCTCTCCCCGGTGTGGATGCGCCGGTGGGTGACGAGGGCGGAGTTCTGCTTGAAGCCCTTCCCACAGTCAGTGCAGCGGAAGGGCCTCTCATCCGTGTGCGTCCGCTGGTGCAGGAGGAGATGTGGGCTGGTCTGAAACCTCTTCCCACATTCCAAGCACTTGTAGGGCCGTTCTCCAGTGTGGATGCGCCGGTGGGTGTTAAGGTCAGAGCTCTGCTTGAAGCCCTTCCCGCAGTCGGTGCAGCGGAAGGGCCTCTCATCCCTGTGCGTCCGCTGGTGCTGGAGGAGATTTGAGCTGGTCTGAAACCTCTTCCCACATTCCAAGCACTTGTAGGGCCGTTCTCCAGTGTGGATGCGCCGGTGGGTGAGGAGGCTGGAGCTCGTACTGAAGCTCTTCCCACACTCCCCACATGTGTAGGGCTGCTCCCCGGTGTGGACGCGCTGGTGCTTGACGAGGGTGGAGGTGTCACTGAAGCTCTTCCCGCATTCCTGACACACGTAGGGCCGTTCTCCAGTGTGGATACGACAGTGGTTGCGTAGGTGGGAGCTGCAGTTGAAGCTCTTCCCACATTCTCTACATGTGTAGGGCTGTTCCCCAGTGTGGGTGCGCTGGTGGGTGCGGAGGTTGGCGCTCTGCCTGAAGCTCTTCCCACATTCCCCACATGTGTAGGGCAGTTCCCCAGTGTGGATACGATGGTGGGTGCGGAGGTTGGCGCTCTGCGTGAAGCTCTTCCCACACTCCCCACACTTGTAGGGCCGTTCCCCGGTGTGGATGCGCCGGTGGTTGCGGAGGGTGGAGCTGTCACTGAAGCTCTTCCCACATTCCCCACATGTGTAGGGACGTTCCCCAGTGTGGATGTGCTGGTGGGTGAGGAGTTTGGCGCTCAGGCTGAAGCTCTTCCCACACTCCAAGCACCTGAAGGGCTTCTCCCTGCTGGGAGGCTGCTCAGGGACCACCAGCTCAGAGCTCCCCCTCAAGCTCCGGCCGCCTTCCCGGCACAGGCTGGCTCTTTCCTCCTCAGAGCACCCTGGGCTGGCTTTGGAGCCCCTCCTGCGGGGGGATCTCCGGCCCTTTTCCTCCCCGCTGCCTTCCTGCGCCGGGGAGCCCTTCAAAACGGCCTCTCCCACCAGGGTCTCACGGGGGGATTTGTCCTCCGGGCTCTCCGTCCTCACCTCGGGGCCTGGGGCAGGAAGCAAGAAGGACAGGCAGGGGATTTGCCTCCGGCCCACAGGGAAGGCCAAGGACATCCCCCCAACTCCGGCCCCGGCAGGACGGCGGCGCCAGCGGGGTTGTCCTGCAGCCGGGGCCATGCTCGGCTGACAGAGCCAGCACAACACCCGCCCAAAGGGACACTGACTTCCTCCTCACCTGCCTGGGGGGAACAAGGCATCTTCCTCTTCCTCGCAGCCTCCTTCATCTGGCCAAGCTTTGGGAAGGAGAAATCCTGATGGGGGGGAAAACAAGGGCTGAGTGCATTGGCTTGGGGGTTCCCAATGCCCAAGTCCATCTCTAAAACTCATTGGGCATCCTCTGACCATAGAAACCTCCAAAACACCAAGATTCAGCCCAGAAAAACCCAAACAACTGTGATTCAGATAAAAACCCCTCAGAAATAGCAAGAAGTCCCCCACTCCCCCAAACTGCAAAAAAATGAGATTCAGTTAAAAAATACTATAAAATATTAAAAATTAGCCCAAAAAAACTCTTCTTAAACCAAGTTGGGGCACGGGGGCAGCCCTGGAAATCAGGGGCTTCCCACAGGCTCTCAGCCTCCTTTGGGCATCCCCTGCTCTGGCGTGGGCTCCTCCCAGGCTGCAGGGGGGTCTCTGCTCCATCCTGGACTCATCCACAGCTCACAGGCCCTTCAGCTCAGGGTCACCCAGAGCTCCAGCCGGTTCCGTGGAGCAGCGATCCCCTGGCCCCCTGACAGTGCAGGCACCTCGCCAGGGCTGTTCCTCGAGGTCCTCTGGCCCCCTGCCAGCCTGGGGCTGTTTCTCCAAACCACCAATCCCAGTGTGCCAAACACCCTGGTTGGTCAGTGCCGGCTGGGGCAGCGGGCACTCGGTGAGGGGATGAGAAAACTGCACCCAGGGCTGGGCTGAAAGAGGCTTCAGCACCACTTCTGATGGCCCAGGGGCAGCATCTGGCTTCTCCCAAACAGAGAGATGGCACTTGTTCCTCTGCAGGGAGTCAAGGGCAGCAGGGTGACTCCTGCTGCATGGATGGAATGGCAGAGGATCCCTTGGGTCCCCAGGCTGGATCAGCACTCGGGGATACAAACGGCCCTCGGGCTCAGGATGCAGCTGCCAACACAGATTTCCCTGCAAAGTCTGCAGTGAGTCAAGCTCTGGAGAGTAGGTGTGCAGGGACCTGAGGGGAGGATGGACAGGGGCCCAGCAGGGACAGCCAGGGCCTGCAGGGGAAGGCACAGGGACAACCTGGCCCCCCACACTGCCAGGGCTGTCTCTGCTCCTCCTTGCAGGCTCCGTGGCCAGGCACAGTTGGTGTTCCTGGGTGCCCACCATCTCAGCACTTGCAGCCGCTCAAATCAGCGCCCGCAGCTCTGCAGCAAAGCCCCAGCTCACCTGGCACACAGGGGATGGACACAGCACCTGCTCGGGGATGGGCACTCACAGCTTTGTGCCTTCCCCACCACGGGGCTCTCCTTCCTCAGCAGCACCTCTGCCTTGCACTTATTCTCAGCCTCACCTCAGGGACAGCTCTGGGCTCACCTCCGCGCCACTTCTCAGCCTCACCTCAGGGCCTGGGCTCAAGGACAGGAACCTGCAGGGAGGGGACATCAGGTGCAAGCTGAGGGCTGCCTGCTTGCACTGGCCTGGGGGCTTCTTTCTCCTTCTACAACCAGCCCAGAACTCAGCCTGCTTTTCTAACACCACACATTTACAGACTAACCTTGCAGATAGATATGGACAGACATCTCCATCACCCTGGGGATGGAGCCTCAAGCATGTGCTGCCACAGGAATGGGAATCAGAGAATCACAGAATCAGCCACGTTGGAAAAGACCTCCGAGATCATCAAGTCCAACCCTGGATCCAACCCCGCCGTGCTTCCCAGACCATGGCACTGAGGCCACATCCACTCTCACCTTCAACACCTCCAGGGACGGGGACTCCACCCCCTCCCTGCCCAGCCCATTCCAAGGCCTCATTACTCTCTCAGCAAAAAATTCCTTCCCAATATCCAACCTAAACCTCCCCTGGCACAGCTCCAGACCCAGCCCTCTTGTCCTACTGCTGCTTCCTGGCAGAACAGCCCCACCCCCACCTGGCTCCAACCTCCTGGCAGGGACTTGCAGACAGTCAGGAGGTCTCCCCTGAGCCTCCTCTTCTCCAGCCTCAACACCCCCAGCTCCCTCAGCCTCTCCTCACCACTTGTGCTCCAGAGCCCTCCTGCCTTCCAGCACATCAACACACCCCCAGCTTGGGGTCACCTGCACATTTGCTGATGAAATGCCTGGTTCTGCAGCAGCTGCAGATGCTCAAGGGGCAGCAGGACCAAGTCAGGGGCCTGGGGGGGCCTGGGGGGCTTTGGGGTGCGGGAGGGTCCTGGGGGAGCTGGGGAGGGGCTCTGGGGATTGAGGAGTACAGATCAGTACAGACCAGTACAGTCCAGTACCCCCTCACTGCTCCCCAGATCTCTCCTGGAGCTGGGCCACGATGTTGTGGGACACCTGAGCTCCCCCAGTGCTCTCCCAGTACAGCCCAGTGCCCCCAGTACAGCCCACTGTGTTCCTGTCCCAGGGTGCCGGGTGATCCCTCTTGGGGGGGGTTGGGAGGGATTTGAAGGAAGAGCTGGGGGAGATTTGGGGGGATCTGGAGGGGTTGGATGGGGATTTGGTGGGGCTTTGGGGGCATTTGGGGGAGTTAAAAGGGTCTTGTGGGCATTGGGGGGTCAAAGGGATCAGTGGGGGGAGGGGATTAAAGGAAAAAAAGGGGAGTTGGGGGACATTTGGTGGGGGGTTAATGGGGCCTAGAGGGGCAGAGGAGGGGCTTCCCTACAAGCAGGTCAGTCCTGAGACCCCCCTCATGTCCCCAAGACCCTTTTGGTGCTTCCAATTCCCCCCTTGACACCCCCAATTCCACTGTCCCCAAACCTCATCCCTGATGCCCCCAACCCTCCATCTCACCCCAGGAGCCCCCCCCGGACCCTCTGACCACAACAACGCCCCCCCCCTCCCCCCCTGCTCACAGAAAGGCCAAGGGCATCTGGGGGCACACTGGGGACAGTTGGGGGGCTTTGGGGGGCACTGGGGGATTACTGGGGGGTACTGGGACACACTGGGGGGAACCAGGGAGCACTGGGAGGGACTGGGGGTTACTGAGGGACACTGGGAGAGCACTGGGAGGGACTGGGGAGTTACTGGGGGATTACCAAGACACATGGGGGGACACTGGCTGGTTACTGGGCCATACTGGGGGTTACTGGGTGCACACTGGAGCATTACTGGGCCATACTGGGGGGCAGTGGGAGGTCACTGGGACACACTGGGTGGTCACTGAGGGGGTTACTGGGCTGTACTGAGGATCACTGGGAGGTCACTGGAATATACTGGGGGCACTGGGATCCCCTTACCCGGATGTGGTTCATCTCCCCCCCGCACTTTGGGGGGCACCCCCAGGACCCCTCCCCTGGGGGCTGGGGGACCCCATGAACCCCACTGCTGGGCTTTAGGGGACCCCCGGGACCCCCTGTGGGGTCTCTGTGTGCTGAGTTTTGGGGGTCTCTGGGGTTCGGGGCAGGCATTGGGATCCCCTTTCCCTGGGGTCGGTCTGCTGACACAGAGACCCCATAAAATCCCCTCAGAACCCCTGAAATCCCTTCAGAAATCCTCAGAGACCTCATATCCCCCCAGGACCCCCTAAACCCTCTCAGTGACTTGCAAAACCCACCTGGAATCCCCAGGCCCTTTCAGGGGACCCAAAAAACCCCCTCAGGGACCCTCAAAGCCGTCTGGAACTCCCAAAATCCCACTAGAAACCCACAAAACTGCTTCAAAGACCCCCCCAAAGGCCCTCCCCAGGACCTCCCAATTCCCTCGGAGACTCCAAAACTCCCTCAGGGATTCCCAAACCCATTCAGGGACCGTCAACCCCCCCCCCCCTTAAGTCCCCTCAGGACACTAAACCCCTTCAGGGACCCCCCAAAACCTCCTCAGGGAACCCCCAGGGACCCCAAAACCACACAACAGCAGAAGAGCTTTCTGTAAAGGAAGAGAGCAGAAAACCTGAGAAGGAGGAGACCAAGGAAAAACTGAAGCAAAGCAATAAAATCATCCTGGCCCCTGCAGTTTTTTCTTCACCTTTTTCTCACTTTTCCCTTTTTTAGGGTTCTTTTTTTGTCGGGTGGTTTTGATTTTTTTTTTCCGAGGGACTTTCTCAGGAATCAAATCACCCATTCGGGTTCTTGGGAGGCCCCCGGGCCCCGCGGCCCCCGAGAGGGTTCCAAGGCCCCGCGCTCTGACCCTCGGGAACCCCCGAGCCCCCGCCAAACCCTCCCGAGCCCTCCAGCCTTTCCACCCAGAGCCGCGCTCCCCGCAGCCCCCGAGGGGATCCCCAGACCCCGCTCTCCCGCACCCCCCGCCAGCTCTTACAGCACAATGCGGGCCCCGCCGCCATCAACGACTCCCGGAAGTCAACACGGCGCTCTGCGCGCGCACCGCGCTTAGAGAACACCGCCGCAGCCAATCAGCGCGCGGCCACGCCCCCGCACGGCCACGGCCGCGCCTGCGCACTGTGCGGAGCATCACGGGAGTTGTAGTCCTTGTGGCGGGTCACAGCGGCCATTTGCACGTGAGCGGAGTGAGGATAATGCGTTTTTCGATTTTCTTCTTTTTCTGTCTTTTCTTTTTTTGTCTTCTTTCTTTTTTTCTTTCTTTTTTCTGCTTTCTTTTTACCCCTTTTTTCTTTCTCTTTTTCTTTTTTCCCCTTTTTCTTTTTTCTTTTTTTTTAATTATTTGTCTCATTTTTTCCTCTTATTTCTGTCGTGTTTTTTCCTCTTTTTTCCTCCTTTTTATCTTTTTTCTTCCTTTTTGTTTCTTTGTTTTGCTTTTTTCTTTTTTTTTCCCCCCATTGTTTCTTTTGTTTTTTCCATTGTATCTCTATCATTGTAATTTTCATTCAAGGAAGACTTTTAAACACAGATCAAAAAAAATCTCCAGGTACACATCTTATGAGAACAGATAATCTGCCATTGTTTCAGGCTCGTGAGGATTCCCAAGATCACAAACACTGAGACACCAAAGGTGGAAGCCAAGCAACTTTATCCTGCCCCTTGCCATAGCGTTCAATCCACACCCAGCCCTGGATTTCTGGAAAGCCACTGGGAGATGGAGCTGGTGCTCGGCAGGAGGGGCAGGCAGGCCGTGCACCTTCCGCTAGAGGCACTTCAATTATCCAGGAGATCCAATGGTTCCAGGGCTGTGTGTCCATTCTTCAGCCATCCAGACCCGGCGCGGCCCCTGACCTTGAAGCGCCCCCCTGGATGCCCAAGTGTCCCCTAAATGTCCCCCCCAAAACTGCCCCATAAGTGCCCCTCAGGATCCCCAAGTGTCCCCCCAGTACCAACTCTTTATTCCTGTTTATTATTTCACTTCCTGGGTGTCTAAAACATTTCTGGCACAGTTTTGCCTTGGGGGAGCTGAACCTCACTGCTGGCAGCGGGGACTTGGCTCACAGCTGAGGAGGGTCTGTTACCAAAGGTGAACCTTATGGGCTCCAGATTGCTGCAAAAAAAAGAAGAAAAACCCCTCTTTGCTGTGTGCAGCCAGTTCTGTGAGCAAAGCAGGACCCAGGAGACTGAGCAGAGACAGGATGGGGTTGGGAAATGTGGAGCAAGGTTGTCCACACTGTGTCAGACCTCAAGGGAAAGCTCCAGCCAGTCCAAACCTCCTTAGGAGATGCCCTGGATCCATATCAATCAGAGAATGATGCAAACAACTCTTCTCAAAGGAGAAAAGTAATAAACTACACCCTTGAAAATAAGAATGCATGTTTATTAGAACCTCTTTGAAGTATTTCTCCATATTAAGAAAACTTCCTCATTAACTGCACTAGACTAGAGGAGAATCAAGGCAGAGCTGTGGTTTCTTAGCACTTGATGGATTTTAAGGAGCCCCGTGGTCCCCACGGTGCACTTGGCGCCGAGTCCTTGAACCTCAGGTGAGGTTCTCCTCTGAGAGGAGATTGCACAAACCTTTCCATGAGTCCAAGTCAGAAGAGAAACTCGACATATCTTGAAGCATTAATGGGTCCCACTGAGGGCCATTCCCAATCCAGGCTCCTCAAGGACTCCTTGAAGGAGATCACTGCAGGCCATGATTGCACAAATCTGTCACAGGCTTTGTGTCAAAAGCAAAAGCCAAAGTGCCCTTAAAAACTGAACTACTTCAAAGAATTAATGGGCCCCACAGAGTGTCACAACTGACAAAGCCTCTCAAGGGCTCATTAGAGCAGGTAACTGCAGAGGATTGCACAAACCTCTCAGACACTCAGCGTGGAAAGCAGAACACAAAGTCCTGTGAAAACCCTGCAGTCCCTGAAGCATTAACGAGCCCCACTGGGTGTCCCAACTGACAGAGTCTCTCAGGGGACTAATTAGAGCAGGTCATTGGAGGCCATGACTGAACAAACCTCTCAGAGGCTCAGTGTCAAAAAAGTACCTCAATAAACCCTGAGTGCCTTGAAGCATTAACGAGCCCCCCTGAGGGTTGTCACTGTCTGAGGCTCTCACGGGACTCGTTACAGCAGAGAATTGGAGGCCATGGTTGCACAAACCTCTCAGAAATGCAAAATCAAAAGAAAAACCCAAATTGCTCTGAAAATCCTGCAGTCCCTTGAAGCCTTCAGGAGCCCCCCGAGGGCCATTCCTGACAAAGCCTCCCCAGGGACTCTCCAGCAGACCCTTGGAGGCCGTGGGTGCAGGGAGGCAAAGGCTCTGGGCAGCAGCTCAGATACTGAGAAAAGCCTGGCTTGGCTTTGGGGAAGTTTCCTTCCTTTTCAGGCTTCCTCCAGCTTTGGGAAACGCTGCCTGGGAGATTGGCACCACCTAAGAAGGGCTCTGGCAGGTTCCTGGGAGCAAAACTGGCCTGCCCTGGGCTCCACCCGAGATCTTCGGAGCATGGAGACACCTGAGAGTTAAAAAGAGGAGGCTGCATCTTTGACAACATTTGGGAACAAGCAGGGATTGCTGGTATGTGGAGAATCTGCATGGGAATGGTTGCTTTGAGTGAAAGCATTAAATTAAAATAAATGTGGGTGTCTCAATGATTTGTTTGGGTTTTAAATGAGAATATTTAATTTTTCTGTATATTTATGTTATGAAGTTGGTAGATTAGAAAACAATCCTAGTGACTTTTCTCTCATGCAAACTTTAATTGGATCTTGGAAATTTTGAATGAAAACCTCTACGAGACAGATAAAACTCACAGGAAAATGGCACAAATACTGTGGGAAAACATGAAAAGTATTAGGATGACATGTTTGTGTGAATTCAGTTTTTTCTCTTGAAAAAATGCCCTGTGCTTGTTCCTTGGCTAATTGGATACTTGATGTTTTCTGACCTGCTGTTCTCATCAGTGACAGCATCCAGTACGGAGCTCGATATATAAAGAATACTGAGACGAATGAGGAAGAGAGATCTGCAATGGGGGTTGTGGCTCAGGAACTGCCCAGGGACAGAGCAGGGTCTCTCGCCGGTCTCTGTTAGGCTCGAGGAAAGGGGTGGATAAGTGAAGGGGTAGGATTATCAGGGTGGGTGACTCTTTCAGAAGTTATAAAAACCTGACCTGTTCAGGAAAATCAGGTACCATGGGGAGATCACCCTCTTTGAACCACTTTCTTCTCTGGATGACTGAAAACTGCAGGACACACTGGCACTGCTTGCATTAACCTGTCTTTTAGCACAGTTAGGAACCCTGGATATTTTTGCATAAACTGTTGCTTCCATGTCCTGCTAAAATGCCCCACGGATGCATCAGAGCCACTGGATTCCCTGGAAGAGAGAAGCCTGGTTTACTTCCAGTGGGATTCACCCCTCACCATGCAAAGGTGAATGATTCAGATCTTGGACAGTCTCCCAGATCTTTGTGTGCTGACAGAGCGCCAGGGGATGGGCTCCCACATGTGAGGAGAGCTGGGATTAATCTCTCTCACCAAGGTCTAAGAACTGAGTCGTGCCTTGCCTTGCTTTGTTTGGATTGCCTCTCCTTGCCTTACCTTGCCTTGCCTTGCCTTGCCTTGCCTTGCCTTGCTTCCCCGTTTTCATCACTTTCCTCCTTTTTCACCCTCTTTCTTCTCAATGTTCTTACATTAAATGCATCTCTTCAAGATCTGGACAAGGAATGTAAGCCAGACTGTTCTGCAAGGGGCAGACACTGCAGCCACAGGGCCTGTGCTTCCCGGTGTTCCTGCTCATCTACCTGGTGGTGCTGGCAGGGAACAGCCTGGTTGCCTCCTCACTGTGCTGGACTCCAGCCTGCACAGCCCCACGTGCTTCTTCCCGAGGAACTTGTCCTTCCTGCAGGTCTGCTACACCTCCGTCACTCTGCCCAAAATGCTGCTGTGTCTCCTGAGGGCAGATGGCAGGATCCCCTTCCCTGGCTGTGCTGCCCAGCTGTATTTCCTGGTTCTGCTGGGCAGCACCCAAAGCCTTCTCCTGGCTGCCATGGCCTACGAGTGCTGCATGGCCGTGTGCCACCCCCTGCCCTGTGCCCTGGCCATGAGCAGGGGCTCTGCACCAGGCTGCTGCTGGGCTCCTGGGGGGCTGTGGCACCAGTGCAGGTAGGACAGACCTACCAGCTGTTCCCTTTGCCCTTCTGTGCATCCCGTGACCTTCCTCACTTCTTCTGGGACGTCCCCCCGCTGCTGGACCTGGTCTGTGCAGACACGTTCTGGAACCAAGTGGGGCTGCACACCATCACCCTGGGTTTTGTAATCCTCCCCTTCTGCTTGATAGTTCTGTCTTACATTAAAATCATCAGGGCAAGTCTGAAAACCCCCTCAGTTCTGGGCAGGCACAAAGCCTTCTCCACCTGCTCCTCACACCTCGGGGTGCTGACACTCTTCTATGGCTCAGCCACAGTCGTCTACTTAAAGGGACACTCGAGGGATTCTGGAGGTCCTGACAAATACTCTGCCCTGTTTGACACAGTTGTGACTCCCATGTTTAACCCTCTCATCTATATTCTGAAGAATAAGGAAGTGAGAATGGCCTTGAAGAGACTCCTATGGACAAAGTGATCCTACAGAGGGTGTAAAATGGTCCCAAATGCTACAAGTCCCACTGGGGTATGTGGTTGCCTGAACAAAGCATCCCATATTCGCTCCAACAAAACCACGTGTCCAGCCTGGCTTTCCTCCTCCTCTGGGAGGGGAAAGGTGTCCTGAGGCATTCCTGTTATGTCCTGCCCTGCCATGACATCTTTGTCCTCCAGAGCACCTTCAGTGCCCCAAAAGAGTTCAATGCCAAGAGCTCCTTCCAGCTGGGTCTGACCAGTGTAATGTTAAGGGGAAACAGTGCAATTGTGGTCAGTCATCAGTGAGCCCCAGAGGTGACACAACCCATGAGAGGTGACTCCCCTTGGGTTTGACAAATCCCTTGCTAGCCCTCATGGCCTATGGACAGTGTCCCTGTGTGGAATCAGCTTAAAAAGCTAAAGGATAGGAAGGGCACCTTGCCCTGCTATGAGATCTTGCACTGAGTTCTGTAAGGCTTGAGTAACTTGGCATACAGAATAAAAAAAATTTATAATTATTAAAAACCCACCAAGGGGACAGTTCAGCACCAGAACAGGGTCCCAGAGACCTGTGGACTTTCCATCTGTCAAGGTTTAGCAGTGTCAGCCAGAAACTCAGCACTGCACAGTCACTCACTCCCTCCCCACCACAGGGATGGGGCAGAGACTCAGAAGGGTAGAAGTGACCAAACTCCTGGTTGAGTCAAAGACGTGCACACGTGCAAGGCCAAACCAGGAATTCATTCCCAGCTTCCCATGGACAGGCAGGTGTTCAGCACCTCCAGGAGAGTGGGGCCCCATCCCGAGTAATGGTGACCTGGGCAGACAAACACCATCACTCCAAAGTTCCCCCCTACACACCCTGAGTGTGATGTCCATGGTCTGGAGCAGCCCTTGGCTCAGGGGGGTCACCTGGCCCAGGTGTGTCTCCTCCCACCCTCCCACGCACCCCCAGCTCCCTCCCCAGCGTGGCCATACCAGGGGCAGGAAAGGCCTTGGAGCTGTGCAAGTGCTGCCCAGCAATAACAAAACTGTCGGTGTAGAGTCGTGACGGTCGATAAAGACACAAAGAGTCTGGTTGTGTGCAGAAAAGATGTCTCTCTTTATTTTCTCATCTGTCTTTTTATACCCCTTGCTAGCAGCAAGCAGTAACCTTATTTTAGGTAAGCAAGCAACAGCATTTTCATTGGCTAGGATCAATTGATGATACATTTGGCAAAGCTCAAGGCCTTATTGCAGTTCCACATCCTAGGCCTACCAACTTTGCAGTCTACCTTTGTTTTCCCCATTAGGGCTGTGTCCTGACTTCCTTATCATCAGCGATACAACTGAAAGCTTTCCCAGTCAACATCTTCATCCTGAGAGCCAACAGACCCGCTATTAACCCCTTCAGAAGGGCCTGTGAGGTCCCTTCTCTCTGCAGGAGCTGATGGCTCAGCCCGTGACTCATGGCTGGGCCAGGGGCTCTCCAGCTGCCCCTGCCCTGGCCTGTGACAGCCCAGCACAAG
>NW_024103451.1:0-37543 GCF_003945595.2 Pipra filicauda
GTGATGTGGTTTGAGTGGCTGCTGGCAGATGCCCTGTTCCAGTTCTCCCCCAAGGTGAGCTGGGACAGCCCTGCCTTTCTCAGTTGCTCAGGCCCTTTCCTGGTGTTCCTGGGAGCTGGCAGGGAGTCACCACATTCCAGTGAGAGCCCGTTCCAGTGCCATGCAGGAGATACAATCCCTGTCTTTGCTGGGGCAGGGCTGTCAGCCCAGCAGAAAAGGCTCCGCGTTCTGGGAGGTGGCACCTTCTGTTCATATTTTGCTCTGTCAAATCTCACATAAATCCTCACTGAGGTGCTGATTCCCAGCACAGCTGCTCGCCATATCAGTCCCTTTTGCTGTCAGTGCTGCCCTTGCCAGTGATTCCAGTTTGGTCTTGACTTTCTGGTTCTCCCTAGGTGGGACACCTCCAGCCTGGCTGTGCCAAGAATATCAGAGTGACCTTGAAATCCAAGGTCCCGGTCACCATCAAAAGGCCCTCTGTGAACTGTAAGGTGGCCAAGATCAAATACCAGCTGCCACCAGAGGAGGTTTACAATTGGGACGACAGAATGCGCACTGAGAAGTGGGAGGATACCACCGAGAGACTCCTGGGAGCCCGCTGGCCTTTGAAGCGGAGGGTAAGAAGCACAGCAGCAAAAGCTCACCGAGCTGCTGCAAAAGGACCTGCCGACAGCAGCAGAGCACCAGCGCTGCTGGCAGAGCAGCTCCTGCCTCCCCTGGGCATTGGCTCCAGCCGGGAGGTTCACCAGCAGTGCCTTTTGGGGAGAGGCGGATGTGCAGTGAGCGGGTGGGCTCACACCACAGGGGGAAGCCTTTGGGCAACAGACCTTTATCCACACGCAAACTGCCGGTCTGTGCCACGAGCCAAGTGTTGCAGCCCGTGTTGAGTGGGAGGTCACGTTTGATTTTATCCCATTTGACAGTGTTAAAGTCTCTTCATCTGATTTGGTGCCTTGTCACCCACAAGGAGTTAATTCCACTGCATTCTGTCTCTTGTTCTGAAGGGGAGAGCAGCACAAGTGCTCTTGTGCGTACACCGGTGAGCTCCGAGCTCTGCCTACACCGACACCAGAGATTTTGGTTGTGGCCTCTGTATTGTGGGGGATATCTCATTATGGAGCAGCCCAGGCCCTGTGTGATAGTACGCAGGAGTCTGGAGAAGCATCATCTCCAGAAAGTCTTGCTTTTTCTATCATTATTGCCAAGCACACTTATCTTGGTGAAGGTTCTTTCTGAGTTTCTGAATCATTGTGAGGCCTGTAAACCCAACTTCCCCAGCAGGGCATCAGCACTTGGAGACTTTCCCAGTGAGATCATTCACATCCCAAAATGCCCACAGCCAGCTCCCACCCCACATGTGCCATCTGGAGAGCACTTTCTCCTAAGTCAAGAAGGAAAAAGTTCTTTCTAGGACTAGTCAGTCTTGGGCTTCTCCATCCACAGGGCTCCAGCAGGGGAACTTAATCCTAATGTCGAGACCTGCTGGATTTATAGGGGACCAGGGAAAAGGTCAGAGGCTCTCCAGGGTTGAAGCACAGGGACTGACAGCTGGCCATAGTCCCCAGGGGTGTATTAATAGCCGTGGTGGTGACTGCTTTGATCAGTGGGTAGAAACCAATGCTGTAGTACACCAGTCCAATTTTGTCATCTTTCCAGGCAAAGAAACCTGAATGTCCTTTCTATGTGGCCAAGTTTGGAGGCCAAAAGGTTTCCCTGCTCAGCCTGGCTTTCTGGGCTCTGCTCAGTGATTCTTCCCTCCTCTGCCTGCAGGTGGTCAAGGCAGTCCCGGAACCACCTCACACCATCGTGGAGAGGAGCAGCCACGAGGTCGAGCTTGTCCTCAGTGCTCAGGTTGACTACGCCGAGTTCAAACTGGACACGGTCGAGGTTCAGCTGAAGCAGACTGAGCTCTTCCAGACAGAGATAAGCACGTGAGTGCTGGGCACCGTGTTGGCCCTTTCCTCCTAAACTTCCAGACTTTGAAATACTTTGTTTGGGCCACCCAGGGCAGCAATTCTGAACGTGGCAGAGTTGCCTGGGGAAGGTGGTACCAGGAGCCCACCAGACAGTGTTACTTTAGTACTTGCTTTTTATTCCTCCTCCTTGTTTTTCAGTTTCCGGATGTCCAATACAGGGAATGTAGCCCTGAAATACTGCTGGGAGGAGAATCTGGAGGAGGAAATACCATCAAAGAGTTCTGGGAGGCCGTTCTCGTCCACTCAGACACGTAAGTGTTTGGCTCTGGGTGGTGCCTGGGCCATTTCAGTTGGTAGCTGAGGGCCTGGGGAGAAGACCCTGCCACTTCACCCCAAAACATTAATTGCTTTTTCATCCCTGTCCTGGCAGGGACCTGCAGCCCGTGGAGAGGGAAGCCCAGGCTGGAGCAGGTTTTTCCCAGGTAGGACTCATGGCCCCTGTGGGGGACCCACACCGGTACAGCTCATCCGTGAGGGACTGACCCCATGGAGGAGTGACCCACGGGACAGCAGGTTGGGAAGAGCTGCTGCCCGAGGGATGGACTCACGCCGGAGAGGTCCATCAAGGACTGTCTCCCGTGGGAGGGACCCCACGGGAGCAGGGGAAGGACTCCAACTCCTCTCCCTGAGCAGCGGCAGAAACAACTGACCGTGACCCCCATTCCCATCCCCTCCCATCTCCCTGCTGGGGGGGAGGAGGGAGAACATGGAAGGAAAGGGGGGGGAAGGTGTTTTTAAGACTGTTTTATTTCTCACTCTTTGGCTCTTATCCTGTTAGTAATAAATATAAGTACTATCCCCACTTGGAGTCTTGTTTTGCCCGTGAAGGTGATCAGTCACTGACCTCTCCCAGCTCTTATTTCTACTCAGGAATTCTTAGCTGGTTTTTTTCTCTGTCCTCTGTCCAGTTGCAGAGGGAGAGTGAGAGAGTGGCTTTAGTGGGTACCTGGTATCTGGCCAGGGTCAACCCACTACAAGAATATAAAAAGAAGTAATTTTTTTGGCCTTGTTCTGATGCAGTTAAGGAGCTGGAAAACCAAGACTGGTGCAGGGAGGTCCAAAGCATGGCTTTGGGTCTGGATGATGGAGACATCACATTTAGAGGGAGACAGACTCTGCCATTGCTTTCCTAGACTTTGTCCCACCTTAATGGTGTTTTTCCACCCACAGCAGCATTGCTGGGAGATGTTGCAGTGGCACATCCCCCCTTCTCTGCCAGGGCAGCATCGTGGCCCTTCCCACCCCCCCATGGATTTTCCATTCCTGTGGCAGGGACTTGTCCCCACCTGATATCCGAATGGGAAATGCAACTCCTGGGGGTGGCTTTCATGGTTCCACCACAGGCTGGCACAGATTCTGATCCAGCTTTGAGAAATTGTGTGGTCTACGTGTTCTGGATAAAGCTGTCCCACCTTTGCACGTTATGACCCAAGAGAGTTTCGGTGGCCAGTTCGTGTATCAAAAGCACTCAGTACTAAAATGTACCAAGTTGCACCTGTGGACAAATCTGCACGAGCTCAATGCCCTGCGTACCCACACAGGCTTTTCTGTCTCGAATCCTGCTCATTGCGTGCCTGAGACTGGATTTATTTCAGCAGCTAAATGGTTCACTGGAGGACTAATTGGCTCTGAGAGCTCCAGTCCTTTGTGACAGATTATTAACCCTTCCCCCTTCATTATAAAAACATGAACTGTAGAGAAATCAAATACCACAGGGCCCCTGCGCCGAGCCCGTCAGTGCTCCCGGCTCGGTGTTCAGCACAGAAAGTCCCTTTTATATTTGGGAAGCGGAGGGAGAAAATTCTGGAAGCGCGAGAACGCGGCGATAGCTGGGAGGAACTGGGAGCCCTTAGGAAAGGACTGGGAGGTACTGGGATAAACTGGGAGCCCCGAGGAAGGAACCGGGGCTCTCCCGTCATTTGCGTAGCGCTGAGGGCAGGGCGCTTACGCCATTTGCGTAGCCTAACGCAGTTTACGTAGCGCCCCTCCCTTGCCGTTACCGGCGCCCCCTTACGCCGTTTGCGTAGGGCTGTGGGCAACGGCAGCGCCCCTTACGCCGTTTGCGTAGGGCTGTGGGCAGCGGCGTTAGGAGGGGACTGGGATGGACTGGGAGCCCTTAGGGAGGGACTGGGACAAAGTGGGAGCCCTTTGGAGAGGACTGGGATGAAGTGGGAAAGGTCCGCGAGCCCTTAGGAAGCCACCATGGCCCTCCCGTCACTTGCGTAGTGCTGAGGGCAGGGCTCTTGCGCCATTTGCGTAGCTCTACGCAACTGACGTAACTCCCCGATTGCCATTACCGGCGCCCTCCTTACGCTGTTTGCGTAGCGCCGCAGGATTGCTGGCCCCCTTACGCAATTTGCGTAGCGCCGCTCCATTGCCGGGGGTGTCCAAAAGCTCCTCCAAAAGTCAGTTTATGGCTTTGCAGAGGGCTCTCGGGAGTCACCGAGGGGCTGAATGTAAAGAGAGAAAAATTAAATCTTTAGGGGGAAAAAAACATATAACAATTGCATGTCTGTGTACCCGAGGAGCCGTGGGTGTTTTTAGGCAGCTGCCTGCAGAGGCCATCGCCGTTTCGTGAGGCGGCATTAATGCAGCGGGAGGAGACTTGTTCTGCTGTTCACAGAAATTCGGATTTTAAGGTTTTTCTCCTTGGTTTGAAACTTCTTCATTCTTCCTTCGCTCTCTTTCAGAGCAAAGGTTTTAATTTTTAAACTTAAGAGGAAAAAAGTATTAACAACAAGTGAGGAAAACTAGGGGGGAAAGGGAAAAGTTCTTCTGAAAGGATTACAATGTGCAAGCAGAATCAGTTCTCTCTCCAGGAGCCAAAAAATATTAGAGGTGTAAATTGGCTCCAGAAATGCCCCCAGGGGCATAGGGAGGATAATCAGGATGACAGCGTGGCTGAGCACTCAGCATCCGGGGCATGGCCCAGGTGTGCAGGGAAAATGCAGCTCATCAGGCATGTGTTAAACAGAGAATTTGTTTCTGGTATAAAAAGATGCCTGACTGCTCTGTGCACACACCAAACCAGCCCTTTGTGACTTGCACGGGCTGACTTGACTTCCAGGTTTTGAGACACTAGTTTTGATCTAAAAGCCCAGCCTATTGCTAGTGCTGCAGAACTGTTTGTTTGATGCAAGGAGAAAACAGGGATTGTGGCAGGAGCCAGGTCAGGCAGATCCCCTTCGGTGCAAAACTCCTGGAGCGAGCTGCAGCATTTCTGTTAAGGGCCTTCTGTGTTGGAGTTGACTTCTTCCACTCCGGGACCTTTCACTTGCAAAGTACATTATGGGGCTCCTTTGTTTAACAAGTCTCTGGGAGCTGCGAGAGAGAGAATTAATGCTGGCATTTGGAAAGACAAGTGATAGTGCTGCATTGGATTTGGGTTTCATGTCATTATTTTCTGGTTCTGGAGTCAGAAAAAGCTGCTCATTTACTTTTCATGCAGCTGTACTGTTTTTTCCTGACTTCTTGAGGAGGCAGAGCTGATGAAATCGTGCTGTAGAAGACAGTTTCTCAGTTAAATGCATTTTATTTTGACCTATTTCCTTCCACTTGAGTCTAACATTTGGTCTCTTCATAGCCAATATTCTGTTTTATGGAAAGGCTTTAAAGTTTTCCTGAAGGAGATGAGTAAAAGGTGAAGTACCCAAGACAACCTAAATTTATATTATTCCTTTTGCCATTATTATTAAAAATAGGAAAGAAGAAGTAGTGTTGGGGAAAACACAGGGAATGCTGATGCAATTATACCTACATGTGCAAAGCTACGTGCTTGCTTTTACTCTTGAAATTTAGACCTCTGCTTTCCTTCTACAGACTGGGACAGTTCATTTCAGTTGCATTTTGCAACTACTGACATACATGTTCATTCCTAAATTCACTTCATATGCTTCCAAATCCTTAGGACAACATTCAGTTTAGGCACACCAAGAAAAACCTGGAGTGATTCCACCCACCTAAATGTAATTACTCAGTGCTGAATTAAAGGCACAGGTGTGTAACTTAAGACCCATGTGTTTGGAGTAACAAGGAGAGATCAAAATCTCAGCTTTTGTCATTAAATTCAATGTTTCTAGACCTTAATCCAAGACACATTTGTAGAGAGAGGTGATAGCTTCTTTTTAGAGGCATTACTATTATTAAACAGTGTTTTCTTGGACTGCTCACATTTTCTCCCAGCTCACCGTCTAACACTAATCTGTGACTAAATATTAAAAAAAAAGTGAGCTGTGAATGGTTTTAAGCTGAGACAAGATTCTCACTGTTAATGGCTTGGTCAGAGAGAGAGAGTATTTGTTTCAGCATGTAAATCTCTTTCCTGCAACGCTTAAAGCTGCTGATTCTGGAGTTTAGGAGGCCAGCGTGTCCAGAGCTGCTCTAGTCCCTTTGCTGATGAGCTCTCCCAGCTGGGTAAAGCTCTGTCAGGAGCCAGTTTGTAGTGAATTGACTGCAGGCAGAAAATATAAAAGCTCATAGGAAACATGAGCCTGACTCAGGAGCTATTTCTGTTCAGGTGACATTCTAATCCAAGCGTGTGGTGAATCACTACAGCAAAAATTGATTGGACCCCATATCAAACGAGTATTGATAAATATGAAGAAGTTTGTTCTGAGTTAGTAATATAAGGGGTCTTTTATATATATGGTGCATTACAACGGGGGGATTCAGGGCTTTGTCAGACTGTCTATAAAAATTAAAAAAATACACGTTTGTAAGATTTTAGAAGAAAAGGTACAGTTTCTCTTCCCTGCATGTGGCAATTTGCTGAATAATGCATTATTTTGTCAACTCTTATATAGCAATCGAGAAATGCCCTACAGTGCTCCCTGCACACAGGAGACAAGAATGCAGATCGTTATGGAAACAGGCTTGAAACTTGCTTGAAATAAAAATCTCCGTTCTATACTTGTGGCTTTGAAGGCCTGGGCTGTTTTTCTTTTCCTTCTGGAGTAGCTGCGATTCATCTCGTTCGAGTGGAGTGAATTCATCCCGTTTCCGAGGCCAACGGGAGGAGCGAGCGGGCGGCCATGTTGTGCGGGGGGCGGGGAGGAAGGAGCCGAGATGGCGGCGGCTCCCTCACCCGCACGGCACAGGATGGCCGGGGAGCAGCGGCAGCTCCCGCACGGCTCCCGGGCGCGCTCCCCGCCGCTCGCTCGGGGGACACCCGGCCGGATCCCCGGGTGCCGCGCTGGAGGGCCGAGTAGGGCCCGGCACCCTGGGGGCGAGCGGGGCTGCCGAGAGGGGCTGGGACGGGCGGGCAGCAATGGCGCCGGGACTGCGAGCGCTGCCCGCGCCGCTCCCTCGCCGGGCGGGCGCGGGGCCGCCCTTGGCCGCGGGAAGGGCGAGCATCGGAGCAGCGCCCCGTCCTCGGGGCCCCCGGTGCCGGCCAGCGGGCTGCTCTTCGCCAGGTGAGTGCCGGGGTCTCCGCGCTCCTCCTTGTCCTTTGTCCTGGGGAGGGAAAACAAAATGTCCTCGGAGCCGGGAGGGGAAGGGGGCGCTGCCTCTGCCGGCCCCCCCTGCCACCCCTCGCCGCTCGCTGAGGGGACCCGCGGGAACTGTCGGGGCCCCCCGGCCGTGTCCTGCCCGTGGGGGGTGAGGGGGAGCGGCGGGACCGGGGGAGCCCCGGTGCCCCTCGGCGGCTGCGGCGCTGCCGTCCCGGCCCTGCAGCACCCGCGGGGGCCGCCCGGCCCGGCCCCGATGCAGCACCGAGGGGGCAGCGGCGGGTTTTGGGTCCCCGGTGCGGCCCCGGGCACAGGGGGGGCACTCTGGGAAGCAAAGGCAGTTACTTAAATATGAGTTACAGGATAAGGAAACGGATGAGTTTGTGTGTTACGTGGAAAGCTTTTAAAAACGTTTCTGGGGTGTCAGGTTTGTTTTTAGTGTTCAGTTTATGCGTTTTTCAGAGACCTCACAGTCATTTCTCTTTATGAAGCATTTTTTATCTTCTTTTCGGTGCCTAATAATTTTAGAAGTTGTAGAAGACCTTTTGCAAGACTTTCTAAAAATGCAAGTTTAAATGGAATGCCTGACGTTTGTTATGTGTTAGCTGGCATTCAGCAATTACCACTGTAAGGGCAAAATTGGAATTCTGAATGTATGAAAAGTCTCGAGTTTCTATAAGTTTCGAATAATAGTTTATTATCTGGTAAAAGCAGCAGCCGGCTGGGTGACAGAAATGGGACCAGTTTCCCAAATCTGCACCCCCCTACTACAGGGTACATTTAGTATTTATCTTAGCTACTTCATGCATATTAATTATATCATATGCATATACATTCTACAGGTTTTTGCTAAGTATTTAATAGATGGGTTTTCTTACAGCTAAAGCTAAAGGGTTATCTCTACAACCGTCATAATTCATGCATTCTTGGACGAACAGGCGCCTAAAGATTTAAAGTTCTACTATATTTTATTCTTAGGATAGTAAGGAGGTTTTAGGCCTCTTGACTTTGTGAGGGTCTGTTTTATTTCTTTATGGGGGTGTAATTAAGTTTTACAATCCGTTTGTTTTATTTTGATGTAACCACCCATTTGTTTCACGAATCACGGTTATTTATATATCACAAAAAGTCACTGTGATAGAGGAAGAGGTAAATATTAAGAGCTTTAGTTTTAGTTGGAGGCTGTGTTTAGCCATATTTGTTGGATTTCTATGGTGTACACTTGAGCAAGGTTATAAAACTCCGTGCAGGTTTTAAACATTGCAGTTGGAGGTAAATCTGGATTATTCAATACTTCCTCTGCAAATGTGAATCTGTCATTACAACAATATAAGTTTGCCCTTTTTTGGAAATAGAAATACAGGTTTTAGCAACCGCTGGACTTCTTCACCTTTATGCACAATGTTCCGTGCCTTTATTTTAGATTTGGATTATGGTGGTTTTCTAACCCAGCCACAGTTCTGCAGTATAGAACAGGTTCTGGCATACACACTGTCCCTAAAGGAAGTTCTGGCTGTAGGTGGGTGTCTGCTGGATTTCTCTTTTCTTAAAGATGTTATGGGATTTTTTTTTTCGATAACTTCGAGTGGTTTCTTTTAACAACTGAAAATAAAATAGCAAGTAATTGTCTCAAAAAATTAATTCCTCTTAATTCGTAGTGTGTTTTGTTTAACAGTTCTGCTTTTTTATATTCAAGGTGTAGGAATTGGAATTTATATTTGGATACCTTTTAATTTAGCAAGGAATGTTTTTTAAAATTGTGTTTTTACCCAATGATTCCAGTCTTCTTCTTAAGTATGAAGTAGTGGGGATGATAAATATAACTGCTGTAAAATAAAATACCATTTTTGCCTTCACAAAAGGCAAGAAAAGTTGGCTGGAGGTAGTGCAAATATAGTGTTCCTTTTGTTAAAGACCCTGGTTTGGGATCTGACGAAAGGTTAAAGAAGCTGAAAGCTTTAAAACTGTTTTCTAAAGGGCAAAAAGATGCATTTTTTAGGAAGGTCAAGCAAGGTAGGACTTACAATTCAGAGAAGCTGATGACAGAAGCCATTTTGAAATAACGCTACAGGCTGGGCACAGAGTGGCTGGAAAGCAGCCAGGCAGAAAGGGACCTGGGAGTACTAATTGACAGGAAGCTCAACATGAGCCAACAGTGTGCCCAGGTGGCCAAGAAGGCCAATGGGATCTTGTCCTGTATCAAACATAGCGAGGCCAGCAGGAGCAGGGAAGTGATCCTTCCCCTGTACTCTGTGTTGGTGAGGCCACACCTTGAGTATTGTGTTCAGTTCTGGGCCCCTCAGTTCAGAAAGGATATTGAGGTGCTGGAGCGGGTCCAGAGAAGAGCAACAAGGCTGGTGAAGGGACTGGAGCATAAGTCCTATGGGGAGAGGCTGAGGGAGCTGGGGTTGTTTAGCCTGGAGAAGAGGAGGCTCAGAGGTGACCTCATCACCGTCTATAACTACCTGAAGGGAAGTTCTAGCCAGGTGGGGGGTGGTCTCTTCTCTCAGGCACTCAGCAATAGGACAAGGGGGCACGGGCTTAAGCTCCGCCAGGGGAAATTTAAGTTGGATATCAGGAGAAAATTCTTTACAGAGAGAGTAATCAGGCATTGGAATGGGCTGCCCAGAGAGGTGGTGGATTCACCATCCCTGGAGATTTTTAAACGCAGATTGGACGTGGCACTGAGTGCCATGATCTAGTAAATGGACTGGATTTGGACCAAGGGTTGGACTCGATGATCTCGGAGGTCTTTTCCAACCCAATCGATTCTATGATTCTATGAACTTTGCTGTCCCTAAAGGTTTTATTTAATTTTGCATAGCCTGGTTCTAAAGACTTTAATGTGAAAAAAAAGCACAAGGGGTGAGGGGTATTGGGTGATAAGTTACTCAATAAAAAAGGTTAAGTTTGCATTTGATCTCCAAGTCTTTCAAAATTAAAGTAATGGAAGACAGAAGAGCAGATTGCAGTTAGTCATGAGAAGCACAGGTCGTGTGTGTTGTGTGTCAGTCACTGTCATCTCCAGTGTTTTATTTCAGCCAAGAATGTCCTTTTATTTTTAGAATTGTAAAGATACAGTTACTGCTCTCATAAGTTTTCTTGACTTAATAATTACCTAAAGATCAATACATTTCAGGCATGTGACTTGTTCTGCTTTTCTAAAGCAAAATGTTGAAAATTTCCATCCTTTTTTTTTTTTCCAGGTAGAATGCCATGAACAATTCCTTATTGTCTGAGTGGCTTCAGAGGAAACGTTCATGAGTTATTTTCTCAGGTAAGAGTGGCTGTAACTTGTGGTAGTATGTTCATTTCCTTGTTATTTTTTTATCTTGAAATTTGCCTTTTTGCTACTGTGCAGATGGTAAGAAAAGAAATCTGATTTTTTATGTGGAGGGGATACATTTTGTAAAGTATCTGGACTTTTAGAAAGCTTTTTTATTTTTTTTTTTTGCAGATGCAGGTAGACTGTCTTCAAATACTGTCATGTTTCTGTGCTCCTTCTGTCTAAATTTGAGTTTCCCCAGCCTGCCTGGTTAGGTGTTCCTCAACCAGACGACAGGAGGAGACGGCAGAGAGAGACCGGGCTCACGCAGGGCTGAGCAGCGAGTCAGGGGCTCTGCGCCTCAGGGCTCTGGCCTGTGCTGCAAACTCCTCTCACTTCTGCCTTGGAACCAGTGGAGGAGCACCTGGAGCACACCTGGGTGTTCCAAGGACAGAGACTCCCTGACTCACCATGGCAGACAGGCAGGAGGAGGCGCGGAAGGGAGGGAGCCAGGTGAGAGCAAAGTGTCCCTCCCGCAGCCTGGCAGAGGGGCTGTCAGGGTGGGCAGCACAGGTGCCATGCCCGGGGCCACTGTGGTGGTCAGAGCACTAGCTAGCATGGATAGACCCCTTAATATTGTTACTGACTCATTCTATGTAGCAGGGGTAGTTAATCGGATAGAAGGGGCCCTAATCAAAGAAGTCCCGAATAAGAGGCTCTTTCAGTTATTTTGTCAATTATGGTTGGCAGTAACAAACAGAGATCATGACTATGCTGTCATACATGTACGAAGCCATAAATGGGACATTGGATTGGGTGAAGGAAATGCTAGGGCGGACAGATTAGTTTCTATGGCTACAGAGGATGAGGAAGAATTTACCAAAGCACAGAAAGATCATGAACAATATCATCAAAATGCCAGAGGACTAAAAAGAATGTATGACATCACCTTAAATGATGCTAAAAATATTGTTCGATCCTGTCCAACATGTAGCAATCATAATGGTGGTGTAGGATTGGGTATGGGAGTAAATCCCAGGGGGTTAAAGAGTAATGAAATCTGGCAAATGGATGTTACACATTATGCACCTTTTGGAAGATTTAAATATATACATGTGTGTATTGACACATATAGTCATTTTATGTGGGCTACGGCTCAAACAGGAGAAAAAGCTTTACAAGTAGAAAGACATTTGTGTGAATGTTTTGCTGTAATGGGGAAACCACAACAGATAAAAACAGACAATGGACCTGCCTATGTGGGTACTAGAGTAGGCCAATTTTTGAAAAAGTGGAAAATCACTCACCGCACAGGTATTGCTCACTCTCCCACAGGACAAGCAATCATAGAAAGGGCTCATTACACACTAAAAACGTATCTTGAAAAACATAAAAACATTATTGATATTAAGAAAAGGTTAAGCAAGGTACTGTTTGTCCTGAATCATTTATGCATTTTTGGAGATCAAAAAGATCCTCCTGTAACAATTCATTATACATTAAAACAGGATACAGAGAAACCTGAAGAGGTGTGGGTCAGATTTAAAGATCCACGTACAGGGATTTGGCAAGATCCAGCAAAAGTACTCTATTGGGGAAGAGGTTATCTTTGTGTTTCTTCACCACAGGGACCTCTTTGGATACCTGCCAAGTGGACTCGAGCTGCTGTGAATGTCTCGAGCCCTGCTCAGAACAGAGACGGCGAAAAGGAGAATAGAGGAGAAGATTCGGATACTGCTTCTACCACGAGTGCATGCAATTAAAGGGTTACCCAAGAATTTGCAACGGGAAATTAACAAATGTGATAGTTATCAAGCGTTTGTCCTGCTACTGACTGCACTGTATCTATTTTCAGAAAAATATTTTGGCACACGACACTGTTACAAATGCAAGCAGCCAGGCTGCTTGGCCTGGATTGCCTTTAAGTGTAAGACCTGTGAAGGCAAATGGTAGTTTGAGCAACATAATTTGCGAGGAATTTGGTGTAGAACTTGTGCTTATGCATTATCACTTGATACATGGCAACGTAATTTAGAACGAGCAACAGGGTTTCAGGTACTTGAAGCATTGCTGTTGTTTGAAGCTGAAGAGCAGAGTCTATTGGCTTACTTACACTGGTACACTACACATATTATAAAAAGACTGAGTGTGATCAAAGGTACAAAAATTATTGCAGCCCGGTGTGGGAAAGATACACCCCTAACAACAATAGTACCTTGTGGTCCCTTTAGAGGCAATCCACAGCGATACCTTAATTTCTGTGTGAAAACATACAATCAATTTGAAAGAAAATGATGATCCTTTTATGGTTTTGGGTTTTGGAGACAATCTTAATGACACAAGGGCACCCTAGCATCCCTGTTGGACCCAGAGAAAACATTTGGGTAACGTTTGCCAACCAAACAGGTCAAATGGATTTTTGTCTGAGCATGGCCAAAGCATCTCATCCCTTTCAAACATGTCTGATTGGCATTCCTTACCTTGATACAGGTGACTTTAAAGGATGGGTTAATCCTAATCCTACCAAAATTGAAGTGGAACGTGCATGCAATGTAACCAAAGAATGCACGAATGGCACCAAAGGTATGATGTCTCTTTTGTTGGTGGCTAATCTGAACAGGACAATGACAGACAGTCCCAGTGAATTACAACTATTTGGAGCTGTGTATGGAAATGACTCTTGTTTCAGACTTAATCTGAAAAAAGAAAAGATCTTTTTGAAATGGCAACAAACAATTGGGAATGTATCCACCACAAACATAACAGCACAAAACCCTCCATATGACAATGTAACCTGGTGCCAAGGTTATGTCAGAAATTTAACAATGAATGTGACAAAACCAAAATATTTACCACCTGGTTACTTCTTGATTTGTGGCAATAGAGCATGGCCTGGCATTCCTAAGTATCCCATTGGCGGACCATGTTACTTGGGAAAGCTGACTATGTTTACACCTACCATGAGACAAATAACACAACTGAAAAAGAAAAATATTCGGAACAAACGAGAAACTGAATTTGATAAATACTGCAAGTCAGTAGAAAACCAACCCATTAAATTTTGGACGCCTACAGCAAATTTCTTTGCATCCATATTTGCCCCCTTTGGAACAAAAAAGAGCCTGGTTCTTGTCCAAAGAACAGCTTGTTGGGCAAGAAATCAAATGAATAGAACTTCGAAAATTCTGGGAGAATTGGCTCATGACTCTGATGAAATAAGGCATGCTGTTTTACAAAACAGAGCAGCCATAGATTTTCTATTGCTGGCTCAGGGGCATGGATGTGAAGAATTTGAAGGCATGTGTTGTATGAATCTCTCTGATCACTCTCAGTCCATCTACCAGAAACTCAGAGAAATGCAAAGTCACCTGAATGACTTTGAAGTTCAAAAAGATCCCATTAGGGGATGGCTAGCAAAATTAGGTTTAGGACCATGGCTTGCGGAGATCACTAAACAAGCAATTTTGCTTTTACTAATACTGCTGGCTGCTTTATGCATTGTTCCTTGTGCTTTTAAATGCATTCAAAGCATGCTAACAAAGGCAATGAGTGACGTGTTTTTAACATTGTCTAAACAGAGCGGGGGAAGTGTGGAAGATATTACAGAAACCTGGTTGGTAGAGAGAGGACACATTAAAGATTCTATACCGCTGGTCTCACGCTAAAGCAAGAAAACTATTAGAAGGTCACTGATCAGTGTGTTTGTGAAACTGCTTTGTTTAAGAAACTGCAAGGCTGCATTGTCTGCTGTGAAGCTGTATTGTTTAAGAAACTGCAAGGCTGCATTGTCTGCTGTGAAGCTGTATTGTTTAAGAAACTGCATACGTGATAGAAAAATTAGAGCAACAGGATGGGAAAGGTAGAGAAAGTAGCAAATAGTAAATAAAGTAACTATAGCCATGAGAAAGAGGCAGCATTTGCGCAAATATAACTTAGGTAATTGGGAGCCAATGATGAGCTTGTATTTGGAATATTAATGAGCCTAATTATTAACCTTTATAAGCATGGAGCTTACAGCAATAAAGTTGGATTAGTCATGATCAATACTGTGATCGTGTGATACTTTCCCGTCGTCCACAACATCAGGGCGTTCAGGGGGTAATTAGGGACACCAAGAAGGTCTTAGGAACCCCAGGGGGTTATCAGGACTCACCTGCTCGTGTTACTGCCCCTCCTGTTTCCCCCTAGACATCATTAACCCCTCACAAATGTCTCCCAACCCCCATTTTCCTTTTAATCCCCTCCCCCTACAGATCCCTTTGCCCTCCCAACACACCTTTTAACTCCCCTAAATGCATCCAAAGCACCCCAAACCCCCCCAAATTCCTATCCAACCACCCCCCCAAATCTCCCCCAGCCCCCCCTCAAATCCCTTCCAACCCCCCTCAAAGAGGGATCACCCAGCACCCTGGGACAGGAACACAGTGGGCTGTACTGGGGGCACTGGGCTGTACTGGGAGGGCACTGGGGGTGGCTCAGGTGTCCAAGGACAATGTGGCCCAGCTCCAGGAGAGATCTGGGGAGCAGTGAGGAGGTACTGGTCTGTCCTGGTTTGTGCCCCCAATCCCCAAAGCCCCTCCACAGGACCCTCCTGGACCCCAAAGCCCCCCAGGCCCCCCCAGGCCCCTGACTTGGTCCTGCTGCCCCTTGAGCATCTGCAGCTGCTGCAGAACCAGGCATTTCATCAGCAAATGTGCAGCTGACCCCAAGCTGGGGGTGTGTTGATGTGCTGGAAGGCAGGAGGGCTCTGCAGAGGGACCTGGCCCAGCTGGATCCATGGGCTGATTGCAAGGGGATGAGGGTCAAGCAGGCCAAGGGCCGGGTCCTGCCCTTTGGCCACAGGAAGCCCCGTCAGCCCCCCGGGCTGGGGCCAGAGTGTCTGGAGAGCAGGCAGGCAGAAAGGGAGCTGGGAGTGGGGATGGACAGGAAGCTGAAGAGGAGGCAGAGTGTGGCCAGGTGGCCAAGAGGGCCAATGGATGGTGGCCTGGCTGAGGAAGAGTGTGGCAGCAGGAGCAGGGAAGGGATTGTTGGGCTGGAGTGAGCGCTGGTGAGGCCACCCCTGGAGTGCTGTGTCCAGCTCTGGGCCCCTGAGTTGAGGAAGGCCCTGGAGGGGCTGGAGCAGGAGCAGAGAAGAGCAGCGAGGCTGGGGAAGGGAGTGGAGCACAAGTGGTGTGAGGAGAGGCTGAGGGAGCTGGGGGTGTTGAGGCTGGAGAAGAGGAGGCTCAGGGGAGACCTCCTGACTCTCTGCAAGTCCCTGCCAGGAGGGTGTAGCCAGGTGGGGTTGGGGCTGTTGTGCCAGGAAGCAGCAGTAGGACAAGAGGGCTGGGTCTGGAGCTGTGCCAGGGGAGGTTTAGGTTGGATATTGGGAAGCAATTTTTTACAGAGAGAGTAATCAGGCCTTGGAATGGGCTGGACAGGGAGGGGGTGGAGTCAGCGTCCCTGGAGGTGTGTCCACGGTCAGGGCCGTGCTGTTGGTGCCAAATTGCCTCTGGTCAGGCTGAACCCAGAGCCCACCCTTGTGTAAGGGCCTGATCCGCTCCCTGCTCTCGTTGCCCTGGGGAAGCCTCTGGTGTCCCCTCGCCTGTGGGGCTGTTTGGGTGCCTTGGGCACAGCCGACCCCTGTGCAGGGCTGTGCCCTTGGGGGCTCTTGGGGGTGGGCAGGAGGTGTTTTTTGGGGGTGCTGGGCTGGGTTGGGGGCAGAGCCCCAGCGGTGGGTGGGGGATGCGGGTCCCCCCCATGGTGGGGGTTGGTGTTGCTGGGTCAGGCCCCGCCGGCTCCATTGTCAGCCCGGTGCCGGCGGGGGGGACACAGCGGGTTTGGGACCCCCCGGGAGTGCTGGGGGTGGGTGTGGAGCCCGGGAGCTGCCGAGTGTGGAGGGTGGAGCGGGGCGATGCCGGAGCTGGGGGACCCCCGGCAGCCTGGAGGGGGGAGCACGGAGAGGGAGGAGCCCCGGGACCCCCGGGAGCCTGAAACGGGGGGCTCAGAGAACCTTGGACAGTGGGGACCACTGGGATCCCTGAGACAACAAAGTGGAGAACCTGGAGAGGGAGAATGTCTGTGAATGCAGCACCCTGAAGGCGAGAGTCAGAGGAGAAGGGACCCTTGGGACCCCCAACACTCCCAGCATCCCTAAGTGGGACCCTCAGCATCCCAGATAGGGGAAACCTTGCAAACTCCAAAGAGGAGAGACCAGATACAGGGAACACCTGGAACAGTTTACTCGGGGTAACCTTCATGTTTTTGAGTATTTTTTGGCTGAAACCTTAACTTTTTGCAGTTTGAGGGGAGATTCATCTTATTATTTCTGAGGAGGTTTTTTGCTGAAATCTCAGTGGTTTGGATTTTTCTGGGCTGAATCTTGGTGTTTGGGAGATTTTATGGTCACAGGATGCCCGGTGAGTTCTAGAGATGGACTTGGGCAGGAGGAACCCCCAAGCCAACGCCTCAGCCCTTGTTTCCCCCCATCAGGATTTGTCCTTCCCAAAGCTTGGGCGGATGGAGGAGGAGGCTGCGAGGAAGAGGAAGATGCCTTGGGCCCCCCAGGCAGGTGAGGAGGCAGTCAGTGTCCCTTTGGGTGGGTGTTGTGCTGGCTCTGTCAGCCGAGCATGGCCCCGGCTGCAGGACAACCCCGCTGGCGCCGCCGTCCTGCCGGGGCCGGAGTTGGGGGGATGTCCTTGGCCTTCCCTGTGGGCCGGAGGCAAATCCCCTGCCTGTCCTTCTTGCTTCCTGCCCCAGGCCCCGAGCTGAGGACGGAGAGCCCGGAGGACAAATCCCCCCTTGAGAGCCTGGTGGGAGAGGCCGTTTTGAAGGGCTCCCCGGCGCAGGAAGGCAGCGGGGAGGAAAAGGGCCGGAGATCCCCCCGCAGGAGGGGCTCCAAAGCCAGCCCAGGGTGCTCTGAGGAGGAAAGAGCCAGCATGTGCTGGGAAGGTGGCCTGAGCTTGAGGGGGAGCTCTGACCTGGTGGTCCCTGAGCAGCCTCCCAGCAGGGAGAAACCCTTCAGGTGCTTGGAATGTGGGAAGAGCTTCAGGAAGAGCTCCCACCTGCTCCGACACCAGCACATCCCCACTGGGGAATGGCCCTACCCATGTGGGGAATGCGGGAAAAGCTTCAGGCAGAAGTCCCAGCTCCTCACCCACCAGCACATCCACACTGGGGAACGTCCCTACACGTGTGGGGAATGTGGGAAGAGCTTCAGGCAGAGCTCCACCCTCCACTCCCACCGGCGCATCCACACCGGAGAACGGCCCTACAAGTGCTTGGAATGTGGGAAGAGGTTTAGGACCAGCTCTAATCTCCTCCTGCACGAGCGGACGCACACGGCTGAGAGGCCCTTCCGCTGCACCGACTGTGGGAAGGGCTTCAATCGGAACTCCACCCTCGTCACCCACCGGCGCATCCACACAGGGGAGAGGCCCTACAAGTGTGAGGAGTGTGGGAAGAGCTTCAGCCAGAGCTCTAAGTTGACCAGACACCAACGGACCCACCAGTAAGGGAAGCGCCACGACTGCGGGAAGAGCTTCGGCCGCTGCTTCCACCCCGAATGAACCCCCTGATGTTGAGGCAACCCCTGGAGTCCAGTGACTGTCAGTCCATCCCTTTTGACCAGAATGGGCCAGTCCCCTTTCACAGGGGCAGCTTCTTCCAACAGAACCCTTCTTGGAGGGGTGTGTGTGCAGATTCCTGCTTTGGGTGGGAACCCCCAAGGTCACTTCTTCGAGGTGGAGAGCAGAGATCTCCCCACGAGCATTGGTCTGGGGAAGTTCCATCCATCTCTAATTAAGAATTATTGCTTTTGTGCCAGTTTGAGTAGAATTGCTTCAACAATTGCTTTTGTGTAGTGCACTGTCCTATCTTATCCTCTACTCCTGGTAGTTTTAGTGTGCACTAATTGTGATGAAGATCTTTTGTCTGATCATTTGTATCTCTAAATAAATTCATTTCTAGCAATAGATCTGATTTGCCATCATTAAAACCTGGGAGACCAAAGTGGTTTAGTCACACCTCTGTAATTCCTCTAATCTGAAAGTGTTGGCATGATCCAAGGCTGAGATTGGATCCAGCAGCCCCCAGCACCCCACAGGAAGTTGGAAGCTCAAGGCCTACCCCCCCCTTTCCTAGCCCCCTTGTGCCCAAAGACCCCCATGGGACTGTGGGACCTGCCAGACTATCCCTCCTTTTCCACCCTTTTCCCTGTTCCTCCCACTTTCCCATTGTCCCCTCAATCTCCAATTTTCCCCCAAAACAGTTTAGGGGTCCCAACCAATACTTTTTGCCCCCTCTCCTGTGGGCACTGAAGGAGAAAATGAGGCTGCACACACAGAGTTCCATTGCGGGACTTGTCCTCCATCTTTCCGGCGTCCCCCTTTCATTGGGGTTCCTTTGGAAACAGCGCCTGGGCTTTGTCTTTTAGTCCACTGGAATTCCCAGCATGGCCCCAAAGCAGGGCCCTGATCCCACACATTCCCCTCCCCTCATGTGCTGGCTGTGTTCAGCCACCAGAGAGGAACACAGGCTGCCATGCAGAGTGTTCCAAGTGGTTTCCACTTTGGCAAACAGCCCTCTCTGGATGGAAAACACCAGTCAAGGCCAATACACTCCTTTTGGATCCTGAGTAACTGAATGCAGCTGCTGCTGCCTTAACTTGTTCCCACAGAAATTCTCAGGGTTCCTTTTCGTCCAGGAGGCCCCACATGTCCCAATGGCCCCTTGATTCCATGAGTTTCCACAGTCTCCAAAGGTTCCTTTAGTTCCATGTGGCCCTGCAGTCCCAAAATGCCCTTTGGATTCTCAGAGATTTCCCACTGTCCCAGGGTCCCTTGTGCTTCAGAAGGAGCTGCAGTGGGACAGTGGCCCCTTTGTTCCGTGAGCTCTGCAGTGTTCCAGGAATCCTTGGGTTCCAGGAGAGCCTGCAGTTTCACAAGGAGCACTTGAATGCAGGAGGTTCTGCAGGGTCCCAATGGCCCCTGGATTCTGGGAGGTTCAGAAATATCTCCGGGCTCCCTTGGTTCCAGGAGGACACACATGTCAGCAGGAACCCTTGGTTCCAGGAGGTTTGACAGTGTCCCAGAATTCCTTTGATTTCATGAGGCCCTGGATTGTCCCAATGGACTCCTGATTCCATCAGCCCCCTCAATGTCACAATGGTCCCTTGGTTCCATGAGTTTCTGCAGCATCCCAGGGTTCCTTTTGTTCCATGGGGAGCTGCAGTGTCACAATGGGCCCTGAATTCCAGGAGTTTTCCCAGGGTGACAGTGCTGCCTTGATTCCATGAGATTGCCCAGTGTCCCCGGGCTCCTTTGGCTCCAGAAGGCCCTGCAGTGTCCCAATGGTCCTTGGTTCCATGAGGTTCCACCATGTCCTTGCTGGAACATGCGTGGCTGTAATGCTGCCCCACCTGCAGAGCTGCCTCCAGCTCTGGGCTCCAGCACAGCAAGGACATGGACCTGTTGGAGCGAGTGCAGAGGGGAGCAGCAAGAGGATCAGAGGGATGGAGCAGCTCTGCAGTGAGGAAAGGCTGAGAGAATTGGGATTGTTCAGTCTGGAGAAGAGAAGGCTTTGGGCTGACCTGATTGTGGCCTTGCAGTGCCTGAAGGGAGCCAACAGGAAAGATGGAGAGAGACTTTGGATAAGGGCCTGGAGTGACAGGACAAGGGGCAGTGGCTTCACATTGATAGAGGGAAGGGTTGGAGGAGATAGTAGGAAGGAAATCTTGAATCTGAGGGTGCTGAGATGCTCTTTAAGGCCCCTCCCAAGCCAAAGCATTCCATGATTGTGAGACTGGTGGGTGAGGTGGTGGTCGGAGCCATCTGGGGCACAGGGACCCAAAATGAGGGAGTTTTCCATTGTGGGGGAAGGAAGGAGGGGGCAGCAGAACTGACCCCTTGTACACCTGGCAGGCAGGCTTTGGCTGGAAGCTGGTGATGGGGAGCTGAGTGAAGCCCCCACAATGCAGGAGGAAATGGTCAGTGACCTGCTCTGCCAGTGAGACCCCCCCAAGTGCCTGGGCCCACATGGGATGCAGCCAAGAGTCCTGAGGGAGCTGGAGAAAGAGCTGGCCAAGCCACTCTCACTCATTCCCCAGCAGTGCTGCACAACTGCACAAGTCCCAGCTGACTGGCAACAAACAAATGGGATGCCCATCCATAGGAAGGGCCAAAAGGAGGATCTGGGGAACTCCTGGCCTGTCCCATTGACCTCAGCACCGGGGAAGTCCATGCAGCAGATCCTCCTCAGTGCCATCCCATGGCAGGGGCAGGACAACCAGGGGATCAGGCCCAGCCAGCGTGGGGTTGGGAAAGGCAGGTCCTGCCTGACCAACCTCATCTCCTTCTCTGACAAAGGACCTGCTCAGCAACTGAGGGAAAGGCTGGGGATGTGTCTCTGTGGAATTCCAGAAAGCCTTTGGCACCATCTCCCCCAGCATCTCCTGCACAAACTGGCTGCTCATGGCTTGCCCGGGGAACTGTTTGCTGGGTGACAAAGTGTCTGATGGCCCAGGGAGTGGTGGGGAATGGAAGGAAATCCAGGTGGGGCCAGTCACTAGTGGGGTTCCCAAGGGCTCAGGGTTGGGGCTGCTCCTGTTTAACATCATTCTTGATGGTCTGGGCCAGGGGATCGAGTGTCCCCTCAGGAAAGTCGTGGACAACACCATGTTGGGTGTGAGTGTGGATGTGCTGGAGGGCAGGAAGGCTCTGCAGAGGGATCTGGACAGGCTGGATCAATAAGGCCAAGTGTCAGGGCCTGCCCTTGGGTCCCAACAACCCCCTGGAACGCTCCAGGCTGGGGGCAGAGGGGCTGGAGAGCTGCTCAGCAGGAAGGGGCTTGGGGGTGCTGCTTGACAGCGGCTGGATATGAGGCAGAGTGTGCCCGGGGGGGCAAGAAGGCCAAGGGCATGGTGGCCTTTGTGGAGAAGAGTGTGGCCAGCAGGAGCAGAGAACTGATTGCCCCTCTGTGCTGGGCACTGGGGAGGCCCCACCTGGAGTGCTGTGTCCAGTTCTGGCCCCTCAGTGCAAAAAGGCCCTTGAGGGGCTGGAGCGTGTCCAGAGAAGGGAACGGAGCTGGGAAGGCTCTGGAAAACATGTCTGCTGAGGGACGGCTGAGGGAACTGGGCTGGTTGAGTCTGGAGAAGGGGAGGCTCAGGGGGGACCTCATTGCTCTCTACAATGATCTGAAAGCAGGTTTTTAGTGGAGTTGGGGTCGTTCTCTTCTGCCAAGGCGATAGTGAAAGGTTGTGAGGGAATGGCCTTAAATTGCGTTGGGCAAGGTTCATATTAGATATTAAAGAAACCTTTTTCCACTGAGAGGGTGTTCAATCATTGGAACAAGTAGTCCAGGGAGGTGGTGCAGTCTCTGGAAGTGTTCAGGTGTGTGGAGGGTTGACTTTGGCTGGACACCAGGTGCCCTCCCAGCCACTCTATCACTCCTTTCCCAGCAGGACATGGGAGAGAGTAAGGTGGGAAAAAAACCAACCGGTGGGTTGAGATAAGGCAGTTTATTTAAAGCAAAAGACAGCAGGGGAGCTGTGATGTCACAGGGGCAATGGGATGTCATGGGGAGGATGGGCTGTCACAGGGCAGGTGTGATGTCAGAGGGATGATATGATATCACTGGAGAGATGTGATGTCATATGATGGATGTGACATCATAAAGGAGCCTTGATGTCACAACAAGGATATGATGTCACAGGGAAGGTGTGATGTCACAGGGAGGATTTGATGTCACAGGCGAGCACGGGATGTCACAGTGATGATACGATATCACAGGATATATGTGATGTCATATGATGGATGTGATATCATAGGACAGATGTGATGTCACAGGGAGGTGTGTTGTCACAGGAACATATGATGTCAGAGGGGAGGACGTGATGTCACAGGGATAATATGTTATCACATGAGAGATGTGATGTCATATGATACATGTGACATCACAGAGGAGCTGTGATATCACATGAAAAATGTGATGTCACAGGACCGATATGATGTCATAGGGGAGATGTGGATGTCACAGGACGGATGTGATGTCACAGGGAGGATGTTATGTCACAGGGGAGCTGTGATGTCACAAGGGAGGACATGACATCCCAGGGATGATCTGATATCACAAGGGAGATGTGATGTCTTATGATGGATGTGACGCCATAGGGAAGATGTGATGTCTCAGGAAGGACGTGATGTCACAGAGCAGGTGTGATATCATGGGGAGGATGTGATGTCACAGGAAAGATCTGATGTCACAGGGGAGCTGTGATTGTAACCGTTCGTTTGGATACATGTCCGGAATAAAGACATGTGCCAGAAATACTCAAACACACAAAATATCTTTTATTACAGTGAGAATAATAATAATAATAAACTTAGCAAGAGGAATCAAAAACTAAAAAGGATACAACATAACTACCTTATCGGGGGGCATTAAAACAAATACTACAAACAGCATTTAATACAGTATTAACTAGTGAAAAGGGATACCAAGAAAGGATCTTAACACAATATTATGGATAACACGATACTGGTTAGTAAAAAGGGAAACTAAAGGAAAAATAGGATAAGCATAAAAGGGGAATTAAAAGAACACTAAAAGGACATTAAAAAGTTTGTTCTCTCAGTTGCTTCCTCTCAATAAACTGTGCTTACCCACACAGACAGGCCAGGGCTGTCAGGATCTGCAGCAGCTGGTCGGTGCCCGTGCTTAGCGGGGACAGTCTCCATGGCAGGATGAGGATGGCTCACCCCAGCAGTCCTGACACCCCATTTTATCAGCTCTACATTACACCACGTAGGGCCAGTACCCAGTATAAGGTGATGCCTGAAAGGCAGCCAAACACCACCTAATCATGACCTCATGGCAACAGTCTGTGCCTGCCCTGCTGTAGGGCAAGGGGCCAGCGACCCCTGCCCACAGAATCTTCCTCCCATCATCATCTTTCTCAGCCCTATGGATGACCTCTACCACTGTGTTTCAAGGGTAGATGTATCTATCTTGCAATACGTAGCAAAACCAAGGAAGAACTCAGCTCTGATAATAGGGGATATCAAGCTGACTTGCTAAAAAGCACAATGGACCTCACAATTCGCTTGTGCCGTGAAGTTACATTGTACCATACTCTGGCTGGTTTCCCATCCTAATATGATTCCGTTCTCACACCTCCATGCTCCATTGATAATCTAATTAAAAAGTACCCTCCTTACAGGGCACCTTTTGTCTGGCAGGAAACTTCATTTGGATTCAATTTCTCTGGAGGTGGGACAAGCCATTGTAGTACAGTGCTGAAAAAAGGGAAGAGCAGCTCTTTCCACCAGGAAAAAAAGTCTGAATCCTTTAGTTTCAGGTCCAGTTGTTGGGGCAGCCTGGGCATTTCTTCGGCAGGAAGAGTTTTCTGTGGTGACACCTTTTGTCTGGGAGGAATCTTCATTTACATTAAATTTTCCAGGAGGTGGGACCGGCCATTGCAGTGCAGGGCTCAAAAAAGGGAACAGCAGCACTTTCCACCAGGAAAAAAAGTCTGGAGGCTTTGGCATTGAGGTGCAGTTGTTGGGGTAGTCTGGGCACTTCTTGGGCAGCAAGAGTTTTTTCTGGTGGCACCTTTTCCTAGGAGGAATCTTCATTTGGATTCAAAATTCCAGGAGGTGGGACCGGCCATTGCAGCGCAGGGGAGATAAAAGGGAACAGCAGCTCTTTCCACCAGGAAAAAAAGTCTGGAAGCTTTGGCTTTGAGGTGTAGTTTTTGGGGCAGCCTGGGTACTTCTTGGGCAGCAAGAGTTTTCTGTGGTGGCACCTTTTGTCTGGCAGGAATCTTCAGTTGGATTCAAATTTCCAGGACGTTGGACCGGCCATTGCAGCGCAGGGCTGAAAAAAGGGAACAGCAGCTCCTTCCACCAGGAAAAAAAGTCTGGATTCTTTGGCTTTGAGGTGCAGTTGTTGGGGTAGTCTGGGCACTTCTTGGGCAGGAAGAGTTTTCCGTAGTGGCACCTTTTTTCAGGCAGGAATCTTCAGTTGGAGTAAATTTTTCCACGAGGTGGGACCGGCCATTGCAGCACAGGACTGATAAATGGGAACAGCAGTTCTTTCACTAAGCAAAAAAAAGTCTGGAAGCTTTGGCTTCAGGTGGAGTTATTGGGGCAGCCTGGGCACTTTTTGGGCAGCAAGAGTTTCCTGTGGTGGCACCTTTTGTCTGGCAGGAATCTTCAGTTGGAGTAAATTTTTCCAGGAGGTGGGACCGACCATTGCAGCGCAGGGCAGAAAAAAGGGAACAGCAGCTCTTTCCACCAGGAAAAAAAGTCTGGAAGCTTTGGCTTTGAGGTGCAGTTGTTGGGGTAGTCTGGGCACTTCTTGGGGAGGAAGAACGTTCTGTGGTGGCACCTTTAGTCTGGCAGGAATCTTCAGTTGGATTCAATTTTTCAGGAGTTTGGACCGGCCATTGCAGAGCAGGGCAGAAAAAAGGGAACAGCAGCTCTTTCCACCAGGAAAAACGTCTGGAGGCTTTGGCTTTGAGGTGCAGTTGTTGGGGTAGTCTGGGCACTTATTGGGCAGGAAGAACTTTCTGTGGTGGCACCTTTTGTCTAGGAGGAATCTTCATTTACATTCTCTTTTCAGGAAGTGGGACCGGCCATTGCAGCGCAGGGCTGAAAAAAGGGAACAGCAGCTCTTTCCACCAGGAAAAAAGTCTGGAAGCTTTGGCTTTGAGGTGTAGTTGTTGGGGAAGCCTGGGTACTTCTTGGGCAGCAAGAACTTTCTGTGCTGACACCTTTTGTCTGGCAGGAATCTACATTTACATAAGATTTTCCAAAAGGTGGGACTGGCCATTGCAGAGCAGGGCAGAAAAAAGGGAACAGCAGCTCTTTCCACCAGGAAAAAAAGTCTGGAGGCTTTGGCTTTGAGGTGCAGTTGTTGGGGCAGCCTGGGCACTTCTGGGGCAGCAAAAAGCTTTCTGTGTTGGCACCTTTTGTCTGGCAGGAATCTTCATTTAGAGTAAATTTTCCAGGAGGTGGGACAGGCCATTGCAGCGCAGGGCAGAAAAAAGGGAACAGCAGCTCCTTCCACCAGGAAAAAGGTCTGGAAGCTTTGGCTTAGTAGTACAGTTGTTGGGGTAGTCTGGGAACTTCTTGGGCCGCAAGAGTTTTTTCTGGTGGCACCTTTTTCTAGGAGGAATCTTCATTTGGATTCAAAATTCCAGGACGTTAGACCGGCCATTGCAGCGCAGGGCTGAAAAAAGGGAACAGCAGCTCTTCCCACCAGGAAAAAAAGTCTGGAAACATTGGCTTTGAGGTGCAGTTGTTGGGGAAGCCTGGGTACTTCTTGGGCAGCGAGAACTTTCTGTGGTGGCACCTTTTGTCTGGCAGGAATCTTCAGTTGGATTCAGTTTTCCAGGAGGTGGGACCGGCCATTGCAGCGCAGGCCTGAAAAGAGGGAACAGCAGCTCCTTCCACCAGGAAAAAAAGTCTGGAGGCTTTGGCTTTGAGGTGCAGTTGTTGGGGCAGCCTGGGCACTTTTTGGGCAGCAAGAGTTTTCTGTGGTGGCACCTTTTGTCTGGCAGGAATCTTCATTTGGATTCAAAATTCCAGGAGGTGGGACCGACCATTGCAGCGCAGGGCAGAAAAAGGGAACAGCAGCTCTTCCCACCAGGAAAAAAGTCTGGAAGCTTTGGCTTTGAGGTGCAGTTGTTGGGGCAGCCTGGGCACTTTTTGGGCAGCAAGAGTTTCCTGTGGTGGCACCTTTTGTCTGGCAGGAATCTTCAGTTGGAGTAAATTTTTCAAGGAGGTGGGACCAGCCATTGCAGCGTGGGGCTCAAAAAAGGGAACAGCAGCTCTTTCCACCAGGAAAAAACGTCTGGAGGCTTTGGCTTTGAGGTGCAGTTCTTGGGGCAGCCTGGGCACTTCATGGGCAGCAAGAGTTTTTTCTGGTGGCACCTTTTTCTATGAGGAATCTTCATTTGGATTCAAAATTCCAGGAGGTGGGACAGGCCATTGCAGTGCAGGGCAGAAAAAGGGAACAGCAGCTCTTTCCACCAGGAAAAAAAGTCTGGAGGTTTTGGCTTTGAGGTGCAGTTGTTGGGGTAGTCTGGTCATTCTTGGGCAGGAAGATCTTTCTGTGGTGGCACCTTTTGTCTGGCAGGAATCTTCATTTAGAGTAAATTTTCCAGGAGGTGGGACCGACCATTGCAGCGCAGGGCAGAAAAAGGGAACAGCAGCTCCTTCCACCAGGAAAAAAGTCTGGAAGCTTTGGCTGTGAGGTGCAGTTGTTGGGGAAGCCTGGGCACTTCTTGGGCAGCAAGAGTTTTTTCTGGTGGCACCTTTTTCTAGGAGGAATTTTCATTTGGATTCAAAATTCCAGGACGTTGGACCAGCCATTGCAGCGCAGGGCAGAAAAAAGGGAACAGCAGCTCCTTCCACCAGGAAAAAAGTCTGGAAGCTTTGGCTTCAGGTGCAGTTGTTGGTAGGGCAGCCTGGGCACTTCTTGGGCAGCAAGAGTTTTTTCTGGTGGCACCTTTTGTCTAGGAGGAATCTTCATTTGGATTCCAAATTCCAGGAGGTGGGACAGGCCATTGCAGCGCAGGGCAGAAAAAAGGGAACAGCAGCTCTTTCCACCAGGAAAAAAGGTCTGGAAACTTTGGCTTTGAGGTACAGTTGTTGGGGTAGTCTGGGCACTTATTGGGCAGGAAGAACTTTCTGTGGTGGCACCTTTTGTCTGGCAGGAATCTTCATTTGGAGTAAATTTTCCAGGAGGTGGGACCGGCCATTGCAGAGCAGGGCAGAAAAAAGGGAACAGCAGCTCCTTCCACCAGGAAAAAAAGTCTGGAAGCTTTGGCTTCAGGTGCAGTTGTTGGGGCAGCCTGGGCACTTTTTGGGCAGCAAGAGTTTTTTCTGGTGGCACCTTTTTCTAGGAGGAATCTTCATTTGGATTCCAAATTCCAGGAGGTGGGACCGGCCATTGCAGCGCAGGGCAGAAAAAAGGGAACAGCAGCTCTTTCCACCAGGAAAAAAAGTCTGGAGGCTTTGGCTTTGACGTGCAGTTGTTGGGGTAGTCTGGTCATTCTTGGGCAGCAAGAGTTTTTTCTGGTGGCACCTTTTGTCTGGCAGGAATCTTCATTTGAAGTAAATTTTCCAGGAGGTGGGACCGGCCACTGCAGCGCAGGGCTGAAAAAAGGGAACAGCAGCTCTTTCCACCAGGAAAAAAAGTCTGGATTCTTTGGTTTCAGGTGCAGTTGTTGGACCAGCCTGGGCACTTATTGGGCAGGATGAGTTTTCTGTGGTGGTGTCTTTTGTCTGGCAGGAATCTTCAGGTGGAGTAAATTTTCCAGGAGGTGGGACCGGCCATTGCAGCGCAGGCCTGAAAAAAGGGAACAGCAGCTCCTTCCACCAGGAAAAAAAGTCTGGAAGCTTTGGCTTTGAGGTGCAGTTGTTGGGGTAGTCTGGAAACTTCTTGGGCAGCAAGAGTTTTTTCTGGTGGCACCTTTTTCTAGGAGGAATTTTCATTTGGATTCAAAATTCCAGGACGTTCGACCTGCCATTGCAGCGCAGGGCAGAAAAAAGGGAACAGCAGCTCTTCCCACCAGGAAAAAAAGTCTGGAAGCTTTGGCTTTGAGGTGCAGTTGTTGGGGTAGTCTGGAAACTTCTTGGGCAGCAAGAGTTTTTTCTGGTGGCACCTTTTTCTAGGAGGAATTTTCATTTGGATTCAAAATTCCAGGACGTTGGACCAGCCATTGCAGCGCAGGGCAGAAAAAAGGGAACAGCAGCTCCTTCCACCTGGAAAAAAAAGTCTGGAGGCTTTGGCTTCAGGTGCAGTTGTTGGGGTAGTCTGGGCACTTCTTGGGCAGCAAGAGTTTTTTCTGGTGGCACCTTTTGTCTGGCAGGAATCTTCATTTACATTTTATTTTCAGGAGGTCGGACAGGCCATGGCAGAGTAGGGCAGAAAAAAGGGAACAGCAGCTCTTTCCACCAGGAAAAAAAGTCTGGAAACTTTGGCTTTGAGGTACAGTTTTTGGGGAAGCCTGGGCACTTCTTGGGAAGCAAGAACTTTCTGTGGTGGCACCTTTTGTCTGGCAGGAATCTTCATTTGGATTCAAAATTCCAGGACGTTGGACCGGCCATTGCAGCGCAGGGCAGAAAAAAGGGAACAGCAGCTCTTCCCACCAGGAAAAAAGTCTGGAAGCTTTGGTTTCAGGAGCAGTTGTTGGTAGGGCAGCCTGGGCACTTCTTGGGCAGCAAGAGTTTTTTCTGGTGGCACCTTTTGTCTAGGAGGAATCTTCATTTGGATTCCAAATACCAGGAGGTGGGACCGGCCATTGCAGCGCAGGGCAGAAAAAAGGGAACAGCAGCTCTTTCTACCAGGAAAAAAGGTCTGGAAGCTTTGGCTTTGAGGTGCAGTTCTTGGGGTAGTCTGGGCACTTCTTGGGCAGGACGAGTTTTCTGTGGTGGCACCTTTTTTGTGGCAGGAATCTTCATTTGGATTCAAAATTCCAGGAGGTGGGACCGGCCATTGCAGCGCAGGCCTGAAAAAAGGGAACAGCAGCTCTTTCCACCAGGAAATAGTCTGGAAACTTTGGCTTTGAGGTGCAGTTGTTGGGGCAGCCTGGGCACTTATTGGGCAGCAAGAGTTTTCTGTGGTGGTTCCTTTTGTCTGGCAGGAATCTTCATTTGGAGTAAATTTTCCAGGAGGTGGGACCGGCCATTGCAGCGCAGGCCTGAATAGAGGGAACAGCAGCTCCTTCCACCAGGAAAAAAGTCTGGAGGCTTTGGCTTTGAGGTGCAGTTGTTGGGGCAGCCTGGGTACTTCTTGAACAGTAGGAGTTTTCTGTGGTGGCACCTTTAGTCTGGCAGGAATCTACATTTAGAGTAAATTTTCCAGGAGGTGGGACCGGCCATTGCAGCGCAGGGCAGAAAAAAGGGAACAGCAGCTCTTTCCACCAGGAAAAAAAAGTCTGGAGGCTTTGGCTTCAGGTGCAGTTGTTGGGGTAGTCTGGAAACTTCTTGGGCAGCAAGAGTTTTGTCTGGTGGCACCTTTTGTCTAGGAGGAATCTTCATTTACATTTTATTTTCAGGAGGTGGGACCGGCCATTGCAGCGCAGGGCAGAAAAAAGGGAACAGCAGCTCTTTCCACCAGGAAAAAAAGTCTGGAAACTTTGGCTTTGAGGTACAGTTTTTGGGGAAGCCTGGGCACTTCTTGGGCAGTAAGAACTTTCTGTGGTGGCACCTTTTGTCTGGCAGGAATCTTCAGTTGGAGTAAATTTTCCAGGAGGTGGGACCGGCCATTGCAGCGCAGGCCTGAAAAAAGGGAACAGCAGCTCTTTCCACCAGGAAAAAAAGTCTGGAACCTTTGGCTTTGAGGTACAGTTGTTGGGGCAGCCTGGGCACTTCTTGGGCAGCAAAAGATTTCTGTGGTGGCACCTTTTGTCTGGCAGGAATCTTCATTTACATTCCATTTTCCAGAATGTGGGACCGGCCATTGCAGAGCAGGGCAGAAAAAAGGGAACAGCAGCTCTTTCCACCAGGAAAAAAAGTCTGGAACCTTTGGCTTCAGATGTAGTTGGTGGAGCCTGGGCACTTCTTGGGCAGCAAGAGTTTTCTGTGGTGGCACCTTTTGTCTGGCAGGAATCTTCATTTACATTCCAATTTCCAGGAGGTGGGATTGGCCATTGCAAAGCAGGGCTGAAAAAAGGGAACAGCAGCTCTTTCCACCAGGAAAAAAATCTGGAACCTTTAATTCAGGTGTAGTTGTTGGGGCTATGTGGCACTTCTTGGGCAGCAAGTGTTTTCTTTGGTGGTTCCTTTTGTCTGGTACGAATCTTCAGTTGGATTCAATTTTCCTGGAGGTGTGACAGGCTGTTGTAGCGTAGGGCAGAAAAAGGGGAACAGCAGCTCTTTCCACCAGGAAAATATGTCTGGAAGCTTTGGCTTTGAGGTGCAGCTTTTGGCGCAGCCTGGGCACTTCTTGGGCAGCAAGATTTTTCTGTGGTGGCATGTTTTGTCGGGCAGGAATCTTCGGCTGGAGTCAATTTTTTAAAAGGTAGGACCTGCCATTGCAGCGCAGGGCTGAAAAAAGGGAATCAGCAGCCCTTTCCCCCAGGAAAGAAAGTCTGGATCCTTTGGCTTCAGGTGCAGTCGTTGTGGTAGCCTTGGCATTTCTTGGGCAGCAAGAGCTTTCTGTGGTGGCATGTTTTGTTTCGGAGGTGTTTGTTCCTTGTTAGCAAGTCCCTTATGGCGTCAATCACAGAACACTGGGACTGCTCACAAGGCATGACGAAGGAATACAGCAGCAGTGCGGAAAGAGGAGGTAGAAAAGTACATTTCTGTATCTAATATACTTCCTCAATTAGAGAAATCGCTAATCTTGTCACATGATTTGTACTGGACCCTTCTAAGGATGTACTTTTGCCCAGACCCTTTGCTCCAGATGTGCCAGCTACACCAAATGAAACCAGAGAGAATCTCAGCAAAGCCAAAAATCAGCTCTTATGGCACTTGGCACTCTATGGGGTTTAGCACTGGAGCTCAATCTCTCTGGGATGGCTGGTCCAGAACAGTTCATTTAATGAACGGTGCTGTTGCTGAACTTCCCTGGGCACGTTGCAATTGGCTACTGAGGCTGAAAGGTTTCCTCTAAGGATTTTTATCTTTTGAAACTACAGGCTGAATTTGAGGGATAAACTCCAGTTTTCTGAAAGTGGAAAGTTGATAAAACAGAAAAGACTGTTTCTTCTACAACAGATTTGAAATAGTCCACTTGTAAAAATCACAAAGCTTGAAGTCTACTCAGCAGAGCTGATTCCTCATCTGCACTGATCATCAGCAACTGGACTCTCTCCTATTTCAGGGTCTCATCTCTGTACACTGGATTAAGGCCTCCTAACTTCTTAAGAAAAGTAGTGTTATAAGCTCACAGTTCTGGCAAGGTTTCCTTAGCAGATGGGTTGAAAAGCAAAACTTTGTTGCCATGACCAACGAATGCAGAGCCCAAGGTTGTTTGTGGTGCTAGCTTTGCTCCACTCTCTAATAACTTCTGTCCAGATCAGTGCTGGCAACAAGAATTCCAGGTTAACGCTTGTTTCATTTTTCAGGCTTTGCATTTCAAGAATGGAGAGTTGTTATTGGAAACTCTGCCATGGTTGTCAGTAACAGCCTCGGAAAACAGTTTTTCTTATTTCTGAGGGAGAAGTTTCCAACCCAGCTTTGGAGTATGGAAATAGTTGAATAATTTGTTGTACAATTGGAAATAAAAATCAATACATTTGCTCTGATTAATGTCTTAACTTATATTTGGCTAAAGAGCTCTTTTCTTGTTACCTTCTTTAAAAAATAGGACCCATAAGCAGAAAGGTGATCCCCTAAAGTGTTGCAACCTTTTAAGTCCACTTGTTGCCACACAACAATAGCATGCCAATATCACATCCAAAGATACAGAATCTTACAGAGATACACACAAATATATACCTATACATATCTATGTATGTATATCTATCTACCTACACATATCTATACATATCTATACAAATACACACAAGAAAGTTTGGGGTTCCTGATGAGAGTTCTACACGGGTAATGAACAGAGGACTGGTTTGATGTGTCATACAACTGTGGGGACCAAGAACGTACGTTCTGAGCTTTGATTTACTGTCCTGGTTTGTAACTGCCTGCCTTCCCTTTGGGGGGAACACAGGCCTCTATTTTGCACGGTCTGTTTTGTTTTACTTGGCAGTGTAGACTAGGGGCAGAAGAGTTTTTGGAGCCAAACAGCTCGATGCAGATTCAGTTCCTTTAGTGGTGCCTAAAACTCAGGAGCTGGACTCCACGGTGCCGGTGGGACCCTCCCAACTCAGCACGTTCCATGATTCCATCAAGTCCATCTGTCAGCCCAGCACTGCCCCAGCAACCCCCAAACCACTAAAGCGTGTCAGCCATGGCCAGATGCCGGCGCCTCTGAAACACCTGCCGGGGTGCTGGCTCCGCCCGGGCAACCCATTGCAGTGCCCGAGCCCCCCCCCGAAAAACACAGGGAGAAACCTTTCTCCAGGAGCTGACCTGAAGCTCCCCTGCCTCAGCCTCGGGCCACGTCCCCCGCTCCTCCCAGCGCAGGCTCCTTTCCAGCAGCCCCCTCGGCAGAAGGCGGCTCAGGGCTCCCCTCTGCCCCCCCGGCCGGCTCCGCTCCGGCCACGCTCCCGCCACGGCCCCGCTCCCGCCACGGCCCCGCTCGGCTCTGCACGGGGAAGGAACGCGCCCAGCCCCGGACAGACACCCCCGGGGGCCGCGCACCGGGGGACTGTCCCCGGGGCTCACTCACCGGGGGTCCCTCCTCGGGGGTGACTTACCGGGGTTCCCTCCCCGGGGGTCACTTGCCAGGGGTTGTTCACCGCGGGTCGCTCACCGGGGGTCCCTCCCCAGGGGTCACTTACCGGGGCTTGTTCACCGCGGGTCGCTCGCCGGCTGTCACTTACTGGGGGTCGCTCACCGGGGGTCGCTCACCAGCGGCCACTCGCCGGGGGGCTGCGCACGGGGGGTCCCTCCCCCGGGGCCACGCACCGGGGGCCACTCGCCGGGGGTCTTGGGGCCGCTGCCCGGGGGCCGCTGCCCGGGGGTCGCTGCCCGGGGGCCGCTGCCCGGGGGTCGCTGCCCGGGGGTCGCTGCCCGGGGGCCGCTGCCCGGGGGTCGCTCAGCGGCAGCGCTCCCGCTCCCGGCCCCGCCCGCTCCCACCCAAACCCCACCAACCGCCCCTCCCGGCCCCGCCCCCGCCCCGCCCAATCCCCGCCTCGCCCCGCCCACTCCGCCGCCTCCCATTGGCTGCGCACGTTCGGCCGTGGAGCGCGGAGCGCGCGGGGAGCGTTGCCTGGAAACCGGCGAGGGAATCCCGGGAATCCTCGAGGCGCCGGCGCTGCCCCCCCACTCCTGGAGCCAGCGGCCCTGCCCGCGCGGGGAGCGGGCACTCAGCGCCTGGCTGCGGCCGCCACAACGGCCAGGGAAGCAGGCGCGCGGAAGGCGGGCTTCGGCCCCCGGGCAGCGAGGAGCCCTAAAAAGAACAAAAGTGTTGAAAGAGAGGGAACTCATCGCACAATCACAGAATATGCTCAGTTGGAAGGGACCCACGAGGAGCGTCAAGTCCAAGCCTTTGCCCGGCACGGCACCGACCCCAAGAGTCACACCGTGTGCCTGAACTCTGCCAGCCTTGGTTTGTGACCACTGCCCTGGGGAGCCTGGTCCAGTGCCCAACCACCCTCGGAGGGAAGAACCTTTCCCAAATATCCACCCTAAACCCACGTGAAAAAAACCTATTTGCAACCAAAAAAAAAAAGTTTCTATTTTCTTCCTTCCCCTTCTCCTTATTTAGTGTTTACACAACAGTACTGCAGTGCCCTACTGGCTCAAAACTGAACTACTTGAAGTCCTTGCCGTATAGGCTGGATTTTGTCCCTTAGGCAGAGGCTAATCTGCCTGCAGTCCACCAGGACTGCCAGAGCTTGGGGAAGGGATGGAGGCTATCGCAGGGAGGAACAGAGATGCGGAGATATTCCCTGATATTCTACTCTAGAGGCGGCTCAAGAGACAGCCCTGGAGTTGGAAGCACTTGCCTTCGTCACTGGACGATCTTGTCCAGATCCAGAGAAAGGATCTTCTCCTCCGGCAAAGCTGCAGCTTCTTGGGAGCCGTGGATTGAGAACTGGTGTCTTGGGGACAGGAGCTGCTGGGCCACCTGCTCCTGGGAATCTTAGACTGCAATGGCCTGGGCTCCCACTCCTACCCGCAGCCTTTTGCTGCCATGTGCATCCTCGGCGAGGAGCGGGCTCTGCTCTTCCCCGCCCCTCCCCGGCAGCAGGGAGACCTGGCCAGAGGGGCTCCTGTGTGTGACTCCGGCAGGTCTCCCAGAGGCTCTGGGAGGGATGGAGTCTCTTGCCAGAAGTAACTGAGGTGCCGAGATACTCCGTCTCCTGCTCTTGCCATACTGGATCGGGGAAGAGCCCTGGAGTCGGGAACACCTGCTTTTGCCATAGGACACAACCCAGCACGTGTTGCTGTACAGGATCTTGATGTGGCACTGGCAGAGTGTCCAGGGAGGCCTGGACTGGGCACCTCATGTTTGGGGGTAATCTTTGTCTGTCTTCAATTTTGGGAGTCGAGTGCAGGGTTCCGAAAAGAAAGAAACAACAGCCTTACCCCAAGGAAAGAAAGCCTGGAAGCTTTGGCTTGGAGGTACAGTTGGTGGGGCAGCTTGGGCACTTCTTGGGCAGCAAGAGCTTTCTGTGGTGGCACCTTTTGTCTGGCAGGAATCTTAATTTGGATTCAATTTTGGGAGTTAGATTGGCAATTGTAGTGCAGGGCTGAAAAAAGGGAACAGCAGCCCCTTCCCTCAGGAAAAAAAGTCTGCATCCTCTGGCTTTGAGGTGCAGTTTGTGTGGCAGCCTGGGCACTTCTTGGGCAGCAAGACCTTTCTGTGGTGGCACCTTTTTGTCTGGCAGGAATGTTCATTTGTGTACAGTTTTGGGGAGGTGGGACCGGCCATTGCAGCTCAGGGCTGAAAGAAGGGAACAGCAGCCCTTTCCACCAGGAAAGAAAGCCTGGAAGCTTTGGCTGCTAGGACCAGTTGTTGGTTGTAATAGATTTTTTATTTCTTACTCTCTACTACCAGATGTAGTCTCCCGGGCGGCACAGAAGGTGAAAAAAGTAGGGAAATTTGGGCCAGGCGAGGTTTGCTGGAGCTCAGCCCAGACCCCAAGCAAGAAAGCCCAGCCCTTCCAACCAGCTCTGGGACAAGGAGGAGGCCCTGAGGCTGCTGCTGATGGGGCTGCTCTGCTCTTTGCAGAGCTGCTGCATCTGAGGCCAGAGCGGGGCCACCATCCCCTGCTGTGATGGCACAGCGGGAAGGCAGGGACACCCTGCACCTGCCCGATTCCAGGACAGAGGGAGCTCATCAGGTTTCTTTTCCCATCAGGCCACCATCATGGGAGGGCTTTAATGCATTGGCCGAGCTAGAAGAGACACACAGGCACTGGGATGCCAGTGAGTGCCTTTGTCCAGGAGGCAGGCAGGAGGCAGAGGAGGAGGGGTAAGTTGCCAAAGCTGCACCCCAGGGCTCTGCAGGGCTTGAAGCAGAAGGACCCAGGAGAAGAGCTCAGCACCTCCATGAACTCGTTTGCTTCCCCAGGCCCTGGGAACTGCTCCTGTGCTCCTCCTGTGCTGCCGAGGGCACCCACAGGCACTGCTCTGGCCTGGGGACAGCAGAACCAGATGGGAATGTGATGGCTGTGCAGTCCCGGGCACAGGGAAAAGGCAATGCACCCTGGTGATCCTGGCAGCTGGTGCCCCTGGGCCTGGCAATGGGTGTCCAGGGTTGGCTTGGCTGAGCTTGTCTGCTCCAGGAGGGCTGGGGGCACTGCTCTGGCCTATCTTGTCCCAGGTCTGGAACGATCTTGTCCCTCCTGCTTCCCCTCACAGCCTCCAGTTAAGACCCAGAGCATGTTGCTCTCATGAAGGAATCTTCTGACGACTCGACAGAATACGAGACCATCACCCCCAGTAAGAGCAAACTCCATAGCAACCAACAGGCAACATCGGAGGAGACTCTGGAATCCCCCTCCCAGGAGATGAGCTGCTCCAGCCCTGACAGTCAGGTAACATCGGGGTCACCCCACAGCAGCTTCCCAGAAACTGAGGACAGCAGCTGCTCCAGCAGTCGGGGGCCTGAATGCAGGCGAAACTGCTCCCACCAGCAGGGTCAGACCCCCAGTTCATCCAGGTGCCATGCCCGGGGCCACTGTCTCCCTCCCTCCAGCATGCCTGCTGTGTCAGCAATCAGAGGCTGACCCGCACATCTTGGGCGGAAAAACTCCAGATAAATGGTTTCTGTGCCCACCAGTTCTGCCCTCCCAACAGCGAAACCAGTCCCGCCAGCCAACGGGACTGGTCAATGCAACAGGAGCCACTGGGAGGGACTGGGAGGGACTGGGTGTCATTATCTAGTTAACTAAACCAAGTCCCTTCACTATGAACCTTAGACAAGGTAAAAGGGAGGTAACTTGGTTTATGTCTTTACAGGGGCCCAATTAAGTTTTACGATTTCTTTTTCTTTTCTCTCTCCGGGTTGTGTTGACCTCAGGCTGTTTTCTTTTTATGGACCTCAAATCGTTCTCCCTTTTACCTTGTCTAAAATTTATAGTGAAGGGACTTGGTTTAGTTAACTAGATAATGACACCTTTCTGCAAAGTTGATAACTGTGCAGATAACAAGCACCCATCTGGCAGTGTCTGACCTGACAATGGGTAATGTTTTTGCTGTTGTGTAAGGAATGTATATATTTATAGAGAGAATAAATAGAGAACAACTGTCTCCTTTCAACCCCTCCCTGATCCCCCAGCGCTGAATTTGCTTTTCTCAGATAATAAATTCTGGTTGGAAACCACCCGACTCTGGGTTTCTGTTCCTTACAAGTGTGGATCTGAAATATTATATCAATAATTTATTTATCTCAATATACTTTTATGTAAATTATTTATTTATTTATTTATTTATTTATATACACGTATTATACATTTGTATATATATTATTGATATAAATTATATATCAATATATATAAATACATAAATACATATTTATGTATTAATTTCTATACGTCATTTATGTATTTAAATGTTTTATTTATTTTATATACATTTTATATACATTTTATATACATTTTATATACATTTTATATACATTTTATATACATTTTATATACTTACATATGTTATTGATATATATTATATATCAATATATTTATATATTGATATATAAAAACATATAAATGTATATATTCTTTATATATTTGAATATTTATTTTATATATTTTTTATATATTTATATATTATTGATATATATTATATATCAATACATTATAT
>NW_024103451.1:41040-55619 GCF_003945595.2 Pipra filicauda
AAAAAAGTCTGGAAGCTTTGGCTTCAGGTGCAGTTGGTGGGGCAGCCTGGGAACTCCTTGGGCAGCAAAGAGCTTTTTCTGGTGGCACCTTTTGTCAGGCAGGAATCTTCATTTGCTATCCATTTTCCAGGAGGTAGGACAGGCCATTGCAGAGGAGAGTTGAAAAAAGGGAACAGCAGCCCTTTCCACCAGGAAAAAAAATCTCGAAGCTTTGGTTTTGAGGTGCAGTTGGTGGGGCAGACTGGGCACTTCTTGGGCAGCAAGACCTTTCTGTGGTGGCACCTTTTGTCTGGCAGGAATCTTCATTTGGATTCAATTTTCCAAGAGGTGGGACAGGCCATTGCAGCGCAGGGCTGAAAAAATGGAAGAGCAGCTCTTTCCCTAAGGAAAAAATGTCTGGAAGCTTAGGTTTTGAGGTGCAGTTGGTGCAGGCTGGGCACTTCTTGGGCAGAAAGAGTTTTCTGTGGTGGCACGTTTTGTCTGGAAGGAATCTTCATTTGGATTCAATTTTCCAGGAGGTGGGACCGGCCATTGCAGCGCAGGGCTGAAAAAAGGGAACAGCAGCTCTTTCCCTCAGGAAAAATCTCTGGATCCTTTCGCTTCTGCTGCAGTTGTTTGGGCAGCCTGGGCACGTCTTGGGCAGCAAAGAGCTTTCTGTGGTGGCATATTTTGTCTGGCAGGAATCTTCATTTGGATTCTATTTTTCAGGAGGTGGGACAGGCCATTGTAGTGCACGGCTGAAAAAAGGGAACACCAGCTCTTTCCACCAGGAAAAACAGTCTGGAAGCTTTGGCTTCAGGTGTAGTTGGTGCAGGCTGCGCACTTCTTGGGCAGCAAGAGTTTTCTGTGGTGGCACCTTTTGTCTGGCACGAATCTTCATTTGGATTCAATTTTCCAGGAGGTGGGACAGGCCATTGCAGTGCAGGGCTGGAAAAAGGGAACAGCAGCTCTTTCCACCAGGAAAAAAAGTCTGGCACCTGGGGCTTCAGGTGTAGTTGGTGCAGGCTGGGCACTTCTTGGGCAGCAAGAGTTTTCTGTGGTGGCACCTTTTGTCTGGCAGCAATCTTCATTTGGATTAGATTTTTCAGGAGGTGGGACAGGCCATTGCAGTGCAGGGCTGAAAAAAGGGAACACCAGCTCTTTCCACCAGTAAAAAAAGTCTGGAAACTTTGGTTTCACAAACAGTTTTTGGGCAGCCTGGGCACGTCATGGGCAGCATAGATCTTTCTGTGGTGGCACCTTTTGTCTGGCAGGAATCTTCATTTGGATTCAATTTTCCAGGAGGTGGGACAGGCCATTGCAGTGCAGGGCTGAAAAAAGGGAACAGCAGCTCTTTCCACCAGGAAAAAAAGTCTGGAAGTTTAGGTTTTGAGGTGCAGTTGGTGGGGCAGCCTGGGAACTTCTTGGGCAGCAAAGAGCTTTCTGTGGTGGCACCTTTTGTCTGGTAGGAATCTTCATTTGGATTCAATTTTCCAGAGGTGGGACAGGCCATTGCAGTGCAGGGCTGGAAAAAGGGAACAGCAGCTCTTTCCACCAGGAAAAAATGCCTGGAAGCTTTGGCTTCAGGTGAAGTTGGGCCAGACTGGGCACTTCTTGGGCAGGAAGTGTTTTCTGTGGTGGCACCTTTTGTCTGGCAGGAATCTTCGTTTGGATTCTATTTTCCAGGAGGTGGGACTGGCCATTGAAGCACAGGGCAGAAAAAAGGGAACAGCAGCTCTTTCCACCAGGAAAAAAAGTCTGGAAACTTTGGATTCAAGTGTAGTTTTTGGGGTAGACTGGGCACTTCTTGGGCAGCAAGACCTTTCTGTTGTGGCACCTTTTGTCTGGCAGGAATCTTCATTTGGAGTAAATTTTCCAGGAGGTAGGACAGGCCATTGCAGTGCAGGGCTGAAAAAAGGGGACAGCAGCTCTTTCCACCAGGAAAAAAAGTCTGGAAACTTTGGATTCAAGTGTAGTTGTTGGGGCAGCCTGGGCACTTCTTGGGCAGCAAGACCTTTCTGTGGTGGCACCTTTTGTCTGGCAGGAATCTTCATTTAGATGCAATTTTTCAAATGGTGGGACAGGCCATTGCAGCGCAGGGCTGAAAAAAGGGAACAGCAGCTCTCTCCCTAAGGAAAAAAAGTCTGGAACCTTTGGCTTCAAGTGTAGTTGTTGGGGCAGACTTGGTACTTCTTGGGCAGCAAAGATCTTTCTGTGGTGGCACCCTTTGTCTGGCAGGAATCTTCATTTGGATTCTATTTTCCAGTATGTGGGACAGGCCATTGCAGCACAGGGCAGAAAAAAGGGAACAGCAGCTCTTTCCCTAAAGAATAAATGTCTGGAACCTTTGGCTTCAAGTGTAGTTGTTGGGGCAGACTTGGCACTCCTTGGGCAGCAAGACCTTTCTGTGGTGGCACCTTTTGTCTGGCAAGAATCTTCATTTGGAGTAAATTTTCCAGGAGGTGGGACAGGTATTGCAGCACAGGGCAGAAAAAAGGGAACAGCAGCTCTTTCCCTAAGGAAAAACAGTCTGGAAGCTTGGGCTTCAGGTGCAGTTGTTGGGGCAGCCTGGGAACTTCTTGGGCAGCAAAGAGCTTTTTCTGGTGGCACCTTTTGTCAGGCAGGAATCTTCATTTGCTATCCATTTTCCAGGAGGTAGGACAGGCCATTGCAGAGGAGAGTTGAAAAAAGGGAACAGCAGCCCTTTCCACCAGGAAAAAAAATCTCGAAGCTTTGGTTTTCAGGTGCAGTTGGTGGGGCAGACTGGGCACTTCTTGGGCAGCAAGACCTTTCTGTGGTGGCACCTTTTGTCTGTCAGGAATCTTCATTTGGATTCAATTTTCCAGGAGGTGGGACAGGCCATTGCAGCGCAGAACTGAAAATATGGAAGAGCAGCTTTTCCGAAGGAAAAAATGTATGGAAGCTTTGGCTTTGAGGTGCAGTTGGTGCAGGCTGGGCACTTCTTGGGCAGCAAGAGTTTTCTGTGGTGGCACCTTTTGTCTGGCAGGAATCTTCATTTGCATTCAGTTTTTCAGGAGGTGGGACTGTCCACTGCAGCACAGGGCAGAAAAAAGGGAACAGTCGCTCTTTCCACCAGGAAAAACAGTCTGGAAGCTTTGGCTTCAGGTGTAGTTGATGCAGGCTGGGCACTTCTTGGGCAGCCAGAGTTTTCTGTGGTGGTACCTTTTGTCTGGCAGGAATCTTCATTTGGATTCAATTTTCCAGGAGGTGGGACAGGCCATTGCAGTGCAGGGCTGGAAAAAGGGAACAGCAGCTCTTTCCACCAGGAAAAAAAGTCTGGAAACTTTGGATTCAAGTGTAGTTTTTGGGGCAGCCTTGGCACTTCTTGGGCAGGAAGAGCTTTCTGTGGTGGCACCTTTTGTCTGGCAGGAATCTTCATTTGGATGCAATGTTTCAAATGGTGGGACAGGCCATTGCAGCACAGGGCTGAAAAAAGGGAACAGCAGCTCTTTCCACCAGGAAAAACAGTCTGGAAGCTTTGGCTTTGAGGTGCAGTTGGTGGGGCAGCCTGGGCACGTCTTGGGCAGCAAAGATCTTTCTGTGGTGGCACCTTTTGTCTGGCAGCAATCTTCATTTGGATTCTATTTTTCAGGAGGTGAGACAGGCCATTGCAGTGCAGGGCTGAAAAAAGGGAACACCAGCTCTTTCCACCAGGAAAAACAGTCTGGAAGCTTTGGCTTCAGGTGTAGTTGGTGCAGGCTGGGCACTTCTTGGGCAGCCAGAGTTTTCTGTGGTGGCACCTTTTGTCTGGCAGGAATCTTCATTTGGATTTAATTTTCCAAATGGTGGGACAGGCCATTGCAGCACAGGGCAGAAAAAAGGGAACAGCAGCTCTTTCCACCAGGAAAAACAGTCTGGAAAGCTTTGGGTTTGAGGTGCAGTTGGTGGGGCAGCCTGGGCACTTCTTGGGCATCAAAGAGCTTTTTGTGGTGGCACCTTTTGTTTGGCAGCAATCTTCATTTGGATGCAATTTTTCAAAAGGTGGGACAGGCCATTGCAGCGCAGAACTGAAAAAAGGGAACAGTCGCGCTTTCCACCAGGAAAAACAGTCTGGAAGCTTTGGCTTCAGGTGTAGTTGATGCAGGCTGGGCACTTCTTGGGCAGGAAGAGTTTTCTGTGGTGGCACCTTTTGTCTGGCAGGAATCTTCATTTGGATTCTATTTTTCAGGAGGTGGGATCGGTCATTGCAGTGCAGGGCTGAAAAAAGGGAACAGCAGCTCTTTCCACCAGGAAAAAAAGTCTGGACGCTTAGGCTTTGAGGTGCAGTTGTTGGGGCAGCCTGGGCACTTCGTGGGCAGCAAAGATCTTTCTGTGGTGGCACCTTTTGTCTGGCAGGAATTTTCATTTGCTTTCAATTTTTCAAAAGGTGGGACTGGCCATTGCAGCACAGAACTGAAAAAAAATGGAACAGCAGCTCTCTCCCTAAGGAAAAAGAGTCTGGAAGCTTAGGTTTTGAGGTGCAGTTGGTGGGGTAGCCTGGGCACTTCTTGGGCAGCAAAGAACTTTCTGTGGTGGCACCTTTTGTCTGGCAGGAATCTTCATTTGGATTCAGTTTTTCAGGAGGTGAGACAGTCCACTGCAGCACAGGGCAGAAAAAAGGGAACAGTAGCTCTTTCCCTAAGGAAAAAAAGTCTGGAAACTTTGGATTCAAGTGTAGTTTTTGGGGCAGCCTTGGCACTTCTTGGGCAGGAAGAGTTTTCTGTGGTGGCATATTTTGTCTGGCAGGAATCTTCATTTGGATTCTATTTTTCAAATGGTGGGACAGGCCATTGCAGTGCAGGGCTGAAAAAAGGGAACAGCAGCTCTTTCCACCAGGAAAAACAGTCTGGAAGCTTTGGCTTCAGGTGTAGTTGGTGCAGGCTGGGCACTCCTTGGGCAGCAAGACCTTTCTGTGGTGGCACCTTTTGTCTGGCAAGAATCTTCATTTGGAGTAAATTTTCCAGGAGGTGGGACAGGTCATTGCAGCACAGGGCAGAAAAAAGGGAACAGCAGCTCTTTCCCTAAGGAATAAAAGTCTAGAAGCTTTGGCTTTGAGGCGCAGTTGTTGGGCAGACTGAGCACTTCCTGGGCATCAGAGAGCTTTCTGTGGTGGCACCTTTTGTCTGGAAGGAATCTTCATTTGCTTTCAATTTTTCAAAAGGTGGGAAAGGCCATTGCAGTTCAGAACTGAAAAAAGGGAACAGCAGCTCTTTCCACCAGGAAAAACAGTCTGGAAGCTTTGGCTTCAAGTGTAGTTGTTGGGGCAGCCTGGGCACTTCTTGGGCAGCAAAGATCTTTCTGTGGTGGCACCTTTTGTCTGGCAGGAATCTTCATTTGGATTCAATTTTCCAGGAGGTGGGACAGGCCATTGCAGCGCAGAACTGAAAAAATGGAAGAGCAGCTCTTTTCCTCAGGAAAAACAGTCTGGAAGCTTTGGCTTTGAGGTGCAGTTGTTGGGGCAGCCAGGGCACTTCTTGGGCAGGAAGAGTTTTCTGTGGTGGCACCTTTTGTCTGGCAGGAATCTTCATCTGGATTCTATTTTTCAGGAGGTGGGACAGGCCATTGCAGTGCAGGGCTGAAAAAAGGGAACAGCAGCTCTTTCCACCAGGAAAAACAGTCTGGATCCTTTGGCTTCAGGTGCAGTTGGTGGGGTAGCCTGGGCACTTCTTGGGCAGCACGAGCTTTCTGTGGTGGCACCTTTTTCTGGCAGGAATCTTTAGTTGGATTCAGTTTTGGGAGTTATTTTGGTCATTGTAGCGCATGGCTGAAAAATGGATGAGCAGCTCTTTTCCACAGGAAAGTAAGTCTGGATCCTTTGGCTTCCGGTGCAGTTGGTGGGGCAGCCTGGGCACTTCTTGGGAAGCAAGAACTTTCTGTGGTGGCACCTTTTTTCTAGGAGGTGTTTGTTCCCTGTTAGCAAGTCCCTTACGGCATCAATCACAGAGCACTGGGACTGCTCACAGGGCATGATGAAGTAAGACACCGGTAGTCGAGAAAGAGGGGCTAGAAAAATATATTCCTGTATCTAATTGCCTTCCTTAATTACAGAAATCGATACTCTCGTGACATGATCTGCACTGACCCTGCTAAGGATGTACTTTTGCCCTGAGCCCTTGCTCCAGATGTGCCAGGTACACCAAAGGAAACAAGAGAGAATCTCAGCGAAGCCAAAAATCAGCTCTTATGGCAGTTGACACTCTATGGGGTTTAGCACTGGAGCTCAATCTCTCTGGGATGTCTGGTCCAGAACAGTGTATTTACTGAATGGTGCTGTTGCTGAACTTCCCTGGGCATGTTGCAATTGGCTACTGAGGCTGAAAGGTTTCCTCGAAGGATTTTTATCTTTTGAAACTACAGGCTGAATTTGAGGGATAAACTCCAGTATTCTGAAAGTGGAAAGTTGATCAAACAGAAAAGAGTGTTTCTTCTACAACAGATTTGAAATAGTGCACTTGTAAAAATCACAAAGCTTGAAGCCTACTCAGCAGAGCTGATTCCTCATCTGCACTGATCATCAGCAACTGGCCTCTCTCCTATTTCAGGGTCTCATCTGTGTACACTGGATTAAGGCCTCCTAACTTCTTACGAAAAGTAGTGTTATAAGCTCACTTTTCTGCCAAGGTTTCCTTAGCAGATGGGTTGAAAAGCAAAACTTTGGTGCCATGACCAATGAATGCAGAGCGGTGCTAGAGAGCCCAAGGTTATTTGTGGTGCTAGCTTTGCTCCACTCTCTAATAACTTCTGTCCAGATCAGTGCTGGCAACAAGAATTCCAGGTTAACGCTTGTTTCATTTTTCAGGCTTTGCATTTCAAGAATGGAGAGTTGTTATTGGAAACTCTGCCATGGCTGTCAGTAACAGCCTCGGAAAACAGTTTTTCTTATTTCTGAGGGAGAAGTTTCCAACCCAGCTTTGGAGTATGCAAATAGTTGAATGACTTGTTGTACAATTGGAAATAAAAATCCATACATTTGCTCGGATTAATGTCTTAACTTATATTTGGCTAAAGAGTCCTTTTCTTGTTACCTTCTTTAAAAAATAGAACCCATAAGCAGAAAGGTGATCTTCTAAAGTGTTGTAACCTTTTAAGTCCACTTGTTGCCACACAACAATAGCATGCCAATATCACTTCCAAAGATACAGAATCTTATACAGATACACACAAATGTATACCTATACATATCTATGTATGTATATCTATCTACCTATACATATCTATACATATCTATACAAATACACACAAGAAAGTTTGGGGTTCCTGATGAGAGTTCTACACGGGTAATGAACAGAGGACTAGGGGCAGAAGAGTTTTTGAAGCCAAACAGCTCGACGCAGATTCAGTTCCTTTAGTGGTGCCTAAAACTCAGGAGCTGGACTCCACGGTGCCGGTGGGACCCTCCCAACTCAGCCCGTTCCATGATTCCATCAAGTCCAACTGTCAACCCAGCACTGCCCCAGGAACCCCCAAACCACTAAAGCGTGTCAGCCATGGCCAGATGCAGGTGCCTCTGAAACACCTGCCGGCGTGCTGGCTCCGCCTGGGCAACCCATTGCAGTGCCCGAGCCCCCCCCGAAAAACACAGCGAGAAACCTTTCTCCAGGAGCTGACCTGAAGAAGCTCCCCTGCCTCAGCCTCGGGCCACGTGCCCCGGTCCTCCCAGCGCAGGCTCCTTTCCAGCAGCCCCCTCGGCAGAAGGCGGCTCAGGGCTCCCCTCTGCCCCCCCGGCCGGCTCCGCTCCGGCCCCGCTCCCGCCACGGCCCCGCTCGGCTCTGCACGGGGAAGGAACGCGCCCAGCCCCGGCCCGACACCCCGCGGGGGCCGCGCACCGGGGATCCCTCCCCGGGGCTCACTCATTGGGGGTCCCTCCCCGGGGCTCACTCACCGGGGGTCACTTGCCGAGGGTCCCTCCCCGGGGCTCACTTGCCAGGGGTTGTTCACCGCGGGTCGCTCACCGCGGTCCCTCCCCAGGGCTCACTTACCGGGGCTTCTTCACCGCGGGTCGCTCACCGGCTGTCATTTACTGGGGGCCGCTCACCAGCGGCCACTCGCCGGGGGCCGCGCACGGGGGGTCTCTCCCCCGGGGCCGCGCACCGGGGGCCACTCGCCGGAGGTCTCTCCCCTGGGGCCGAGCACCGGGGCCACTGCCCGGGGGCCGCTGCCCGGGGGTCGCTCAGCGGCAGCGCTCCCGCTCCCGGCCCCGCCCGCTCCCACCCTCACCCAAACCCCACCAACCGCCCCTCTCGGCCCCGCCCTCGCCCCGCCCAATCCCCGCCTCGCCCCGCCCACTCCACCGCCTCCCATTGGCTGCGCACGTTCGGCCGTGGAGCGAGGAGCGCGCGGGGAGCGTTGCCTGGAAACCGGCGAGGGAATCCCGGGAATCCTCGAGGCGCCGGCGCTGCCCCGCCACTCCTGGAGCCAGCGGCCCTGCCCGCGCGGGGAGCGGGCACTCAGCGCCTGGCTGCGGCCGCCACAACGGACAGGGAAGCAGGCGCGCGGAAGGCGCGCTTCGGCCCCCGGGCAGCGAGGAGCCCTTACCTTATATTTGGCTAAAGAGTTCTTTTCTTGTTACCTTCTTTAAAAAGTAGAACCCACAAGCAGAAAGGCGATCTCCTAAAGTGTTGTAACCTTTTAAGTCCACTTGTTGCCACACAACAATAGCATGCCAATATCACTTCCAAAGATACAGAATCTTTTAGAGATACACACAAATAGATATCTATACATATGTATGTGTATATATACATATCTATACAAATACACACAAGAAAGTTTGGGGTTCCTGATGAGAGTTCTACATGGGTAACAGCGGACTGGTTTGATGTGTCATACAACTGGGGGGACCATGAATGTAAGCTCTTTTTGATTTATTGTCCTGGTTTGTAACTGCCTGCCTTCCCTTTGGGGGGAACACAGGCCTCTATTTTGCACGGTCTGTTTTGTTTTACTTTGCAGTGTAGACTAGGGGCAGAAGAGTTTTTGGAGCCAAACAGCTCGACGCAGATTCAGTTCCTTTAGTGGTGCCTAAAACTCAGGAGCTGGACTCCACGGTGCCGGTGGAACCCTCCCAATTCAGCCCGTTCCATGATTCCATCAAGTCCAACTGTCAACCCAGCACTGCCCCAGGAACCCCCAAACCACTAAAGCGTGTCAGCCATGGCCAGATGCAGGTGCCTCTGAAACACCTGCCGGCGTGCTGGCTCCGCCTGGGCAACCCATTGCAGTGCCCGAGCCCCCCCCGAAAAACACAGCGAGAAACCTTTCTCCAGGAGCTGACCTGAAGAAGCTCCCCTGCCTCAGCCTCGGGCCACGTGCCCCGGTCCTCCCAGCGCAGGCTCCTTTCCAGCAGCCCCCTCGGCAGAAGGCGGCTCAGGGCTCCCCTCTGCCCCCCCGGCCGGCTCCGCTCCGGCCCCGCTCCCGCCACGGCCCCGCTCGGCTCTGCACGGGGAAGGAACGCGCCCAGCCCCGGCCCGACACCCCGCGGGGGCCGCGCACCGGGGATCCCTCCCCGGGGCTCACTCATTGGGGGTCCCTCCCCGGGGCTCACTCACCGGGGGTCACTTGCCGAGGGTCCCTCCCCGGGGCTCACTTGCCAGGGGTTGTTCACCGCGGGTCGCTCACCGCGGTCCCTCCCCAGGGCTCACTTACCGGGGCTTCTTCACCGCGGGTCGCTCACCGGCTGTCATTTACTGGGGGCCGCTCACCAGCGGCCACTCGCCGGGGGCCGCGCACGGGGGCCGCGCACGGGGGGTCTCTCCCCCGGGGCCGCGCACCGGGGGCCACTCGCCGGAGGTCTCTCCCCTGGGGCCGAGCACCGGGGCCACTGCCCGGGGGCCGCTGCCCGGGGGTCGCTCAGCGGCAGCGCTCCCGCTCCCGGCCCCGCCCGCTCCCACCCTCACCCAAACCCCACCAACCGCCCCTCTCGGCCCCGCCCTCGCCCCGCCCAATCCCCGCCTCGCCCCGCCCACTCCACCGCCTCCCATTGGCTGCGCACGTTCGGCCGTGGAGCGAGGAGCGCGCGGGGAGCGTTGCCTGGAAACCGGCGAGGGAATCCCGGGAATCCTCGAGGCGCCGGCGCTGCCCCGCCACTCCTGGAGCCAGCGGCCCTGCCCGCGCGGGGAGCGGGCACTCAGCGCCTGGCTGCGGCCGCCACAACGGACAGGGAAGCAGGCGCGCGGAAGGCGCGCTTCGGCCCCCGGGCAGCGAGGAGCCCTTACCTTATATTTGGCTAAAGAGTTCTTTTCTTGTTACCTTCTTTAAAAAGTAGAACCCACAAGCAGAAAGGCGATCTCCTAAAGTGTTGTAACCTTTTAAGTCCACTTGTTGCCACACAACAATAGCATGCCAATATCACTTCCAAAGATACAGAATCTTTTAGAGATACACACAAATAGATATCTATACATATGTATGTGTATATATACATATCTATACAAATACACACAAGAAAGTTTGGGGTTCCTGATGAGAGTTCTACATGGGTAACAGCGGACTGGTTTGATGTGTCATACAACTGGGGGGACCATGAATGTAAGCTCTTTTTGATTTATTGTCCTGGTTTGTAACTGCCTGCCTTCCCTTTGGGGGGAACACAGGCCTCTATTTTGCACGGTCTGTTTTGTTTTACTTTGCAGTGTAGACTAGGGGCAGAAGAGTTTTTGGAGCCAAACAGCTCGACGCAGATTCAGTTCCTTTAGTGGTGCCTAAAACTCAGGAGCTGGACTCCACGGTGCCGGTGGAACCCTCCCAATTCAGCCCGTTCCATGATTCCATCAAGTCCAACTGTCAACCCAGCACTGCCCCAGGAACCCCCAAACCACTAAAGCGTGTCAGCCATGGCCAGATGCAGGTGCCTCTGAAACACCTGCCGGCGTGCTGGCTCCGCCTGGGCAACCCATTGCAGTGCCCGAGCCCCCCCCGAAAAACACAGCGAGAAACCTTTCTCCAGGAGCTGACCTGAAGAAGCTCCCCTGCCTCAGCCTCGGGCCACGTGCCCCGGTCCTCCCAGCGCAGGCTCCTTTCCAGCAGCCCCCTCGGCAGAAGGCGGCTCAGGGCTCCCCTCTGCCCCCCCGGCCGGCTCCGCTCCGGCCCCGCTCCCGCCACGGCCCCGCTCGGCTCTGCACGGGGAAGGAACGCGCCCAGCCCCGGCCCGACACCCCGCGGGGGCCGCGCACCGGGGATCCCTCCCCGGGGCTCACTCATTGGGGGTCCCTCCCCGGGGCTCACTCACCGGGGGTCACTTGCCGAGGGTCCCTCCCCGGGGCTCACTTGCCAGGGGTTGTTCACCGCGGGTCGCTCACCGCGGTCCCTCCCCAGGGCTCACTTACCGGGGCTTCTTCACCGCGGGTCGCTCACCGGCTGTCATTTACTGGGGGCCGCTCACCAGCGGCCACTCGCCGGGGGCCGCGCACGGGGGGTCTCTCCCCCGGGGCCGCGCACCGGGGGCCACTCGCCGGAGGTCTCTCCCCTGGGGCCGCGCACCGGGGCCGCTGCCCGGGGGCCGCTGCCCGGGGGCCGCTGCCCGGGGGTCGCTCAGCGGCAGCGCTCCCGCTCCCGGCCCCGCCCGCTCCCACCCTCACCCAAACCCCACCAACCGCCCCTCTCGGCCCCGCCCTCGCCCCGCCCAATCCCCGCCTCGCCCCGCCCACTCCACCGCCTCCCATTGGCTGCGCACGTTCGGCCGTGGAGCGAGGAGCGCGCGGGGAGCGTTGCCTGGAAACCGGCGAGGGAATCCCGGGAATCCTCGAGGCGCCGGCGCTGCCCCGCCACTCCTGGAGCCAGCGGCCCTGCCCGCGCGGGGAGCGGGCACTCAGCGCCTGGCTGCGGCCGCCACAACGGACAGGGAAGCAGGCGCGCGGAAGGCGCGCTTCGGCCCCCGGGCAGCGAGGAGCCCTTACCTTATATTTGGCTAAAGAGTTCTTTTCTTGTTACCTTCTTTAAAAAGTAGAACCCACAAGCAGAAAGGCGATCTCCTAAAGTGTTGTAACCTTTTAAGTCCACTTGTTGCCACACAACAATAGCATGCCAATATCACTTCCAAAGATACAGAATCTTTTAGAGATACACACAAATAGATATCTATACATATGTATGTGTATATATACATATCTATACAAATACACACAAGAAAGTTTGGGGTTCCTGATGAGAGTTCTACATGGGTAACAGCGGACTGGTTTGATGTGTCATACAACTGGGGGGACCATGAATGTAAGCTCTTTTTGATTTATTGTCCTGGTTTGTAACTGCCTGCCTTCCCTTTGGGGGGAACACAGGCCTCTATTTTGCACGGTCTGTTTTGTTTTACTTTGCAGTGTAGACTAGGGGCAGAAGAGTTTTTGGAGCCAAACAGCTCGACGCAGATTCAGTTCCTTTAGTGGTGCCTAAAACTCAGGAGCTGGACTCCACGGTGCCGGTGGGACCCTCCCAACTCAGCCCGTTCCATGATTCCATCAAGTCCAACTGTCAACCCAGCACTGCCCCAGGAACCCCCAAACCACTAAAGCGTGTCAGCCATGGCCAGATGCAGGTGCCTCTGAAACACCTGCCGGCGTGCTGGCTCCGCCTGGGCAACCCATTGCAGTGCCCGAGCCCCCCCCGAAAAACACAGCGAGAAACCTTTCTCCAGGAGCTGACCTGAAGAAGCTCCCCTGCCTCAGCCTCGGGCCACGTGCCCCGGTCCTCCCAGCGCAGGCTCCTTTCCAGCAGCCCCCTCGGCAGAAGGCGGCTCAGGGCTCCCCTCTGCCCCCCCGGCCGGCTCCGCTCCGGCCCCGCTCCCGCCACGGCCCCGCTCGGCTCTGCACGGGGAAGGAACGCGCCCAGCCCCGGCCCGACACCCCGCGGGGGCCGCGCACCGGGGATCCCTCCCCGGGGCTCACTCATTGGGGGTCCCTCCCCGGGGCTCACTCACCGGGGGTCACTTGCCGAGGGTCCCTCCCCGGGGCTCACTTGCCAGGGGTTGTTCACCGCGGGTCGCTCACCGCGGTCCCTCCCCAGGGCTCACTTACCGGGGCTTCTTCACCGCGGGTCGCTCACCGGCTGTCATTTACTGGGGGCCGCTCACCAGCGGCCACTCGCCGGGGGCCGCGCACGGGGGGTCTCTCCCCCGGGGCCGCGCACCGGGGGCCACTCGCCGGAGGTCTCTCCCCTGGGGCCGCGCACCGGGGCCACTGCCCGGGGGTCGCTGCCCGGGGGTCGCTCAGCGGCAGCGCTCCCGCTCCCGGCCCCGCCCGCTCCCACCCTCACCCAAACCCCACCAACCGCCCCTCTCGGCCCCGCCCTCGCCCCGCCCAATCCCCGCCTCGCCCCGCCCACTCCACCGCCTCCCATTGGCTGCGCACGTTCGGCCGTGGAGCGAGGAGCGCGCGGGGAGCGTTGCCTGGAAACCGGCGAGGGAATCCCGGGAATCCTCGAGGCGCCGGCGCTGCCCCGCCACTCCTGGAGCCAGCGGCCCTGCCCGCGCGGGGAGCGGGCACTCAGCGCCTGGCTGCGGCCGCCACAACGGACAGGGAAGCAGGCGCGCGGAAGGCGCGCTTCGGCCCCCGGGCAGCGAGGAGCCCTTACCTTATATTTGGCTAAAGAGTTCTTTTCTTGTTACCTTCTTTAAAAAGTAGAACCCACAAGCAGAAAGGCGATCTCCTAAAGTGTTGTAACCTTTTAAGTCCACTTGTTGCCACACAACAATAGCATGCCAATATCACTTCCAAAGATACAGAATCTTTTAGAGATACACACAAATAGATATCTATACCTATGTATGTGTATATATACATATCTATACAAATACACACAAGAAAGTTTGGGGTTCCTGATGAGAGTTCTACATGGGTAACAGCGGACTGGTTTGATGTGTCATACAACTGGGGGACCATGAATGTAAGCTCTTTTTGATTTATTGTCCTGGTTTGTAACTGCCTGCCTTCCCTTTGGGGGGAACACAGGCCTCTATTTTGCACGGTCTGTTTTGGTTTACTTTGCAGTGTAGACTAGGGGCAGAAGAGTTTTTGGAGCCAAACAGCTCGACGCAGACTCAGTTCCTTTAGTGGTGCCTAAAACTCAGGAGCTGGACTCCACGGTGCCGGTGGAACCCTCCCAATTCAGCCCGTTCCATGATTCCATCAAGTCCAACTGTCACCCCAGCACTGCCCCAGGAACCCCCAAACCACTAAAGCGTGTCAGCCATGGCCAGATGCAGGTGCCTCTGAAACACCTGCCGGCGTGCTGGCTCCGCCTGGGCAACCCATTGCAGTGCCCGAGCCCCCCCCGAAAAACACAGCGAGAAACCTTTCTCCAGGAGCTGACCTGAAGAAGCTCCCCTGCCTCAGCCTCGGGCCACGTGCCCCGGTCCTCCCAGCACAGGCTCCTTTCCAGCAGCCCCCTCGGCAGAAGGCGGCTCAGGGCTCCCCTCTGCCCCCCCGGCCGGCTCCGCTCCGGCCCCGCTCCCGCCACGGCCCCGCTCGGCTCTGCACGGGGAAGGAACGCGCCCAGCCCCGGCCCGACACCCCGCGGGGGCCGCGCACCGGGGATCCCTCCCCGGGGCTCACTCATTGGGGGTCCCTCCCCGGGGCTCACTCACCGGGGGGCACTTGCCGAGGGTCCCTCCC